>NW_009608081.1:0-23393 GCF_000690535.1 Cariama cristata
ATGCTGGAGGCGGCTACAAAGAAATCTCCCTCCTCTTGCTGAGCCCAGCGTGAGGCCGAGTTTCCCAGAGGAGAAGCCTGGTCCTGGCAGCCATGGGAAGCGGTGGCAGTCCCTGCGAGCAGGAGCTGGCTGTGGCCCTGACCCGCCCTGGGCAGGTAGCCGGCTGTGCGGAGCACTGATGCTCCTTTGTACCAGGCTAACCCGCATCATCTGCTGCCAGCTGCCGCGGGACCACCTCTCACTTATGATCCCACGCATCCAGAATCCGGCTCCTGGAAATGGATTGCTGTCAGTGCTTCACAGGATTAGCGGGTGCTGGGGCACGAACCCTCCTCACTTGTTTTCCCCAGCCCTGGCAGAGCTTGGAGCACTCCAGCCCTATGCATCACGCTCAGCTTTTTCCTCAAACCCTTGGAAGCAGAGAGCGGTTATACATCCCAACTCCAGCAGCACATGAGGCCTATTTACAAGGAGCCCCCCAGTATTAAAGAACAGCCCTATAAGAGCCTAGGTAACAGAGTGCAAGTTTGGTGTCGGGGAAGTAAGTCCTGGTACATGCCAGTGGCTGGGTCTTCAAGAGCCTGCTCAGCTTTCTGACCTGGGGTGTTGCGATCACACCTGGTGCATTGTGTGGCTGGAGCCCCCACACCTCTGGGGACACTCCCACAGCGATGTGCATGGACTCATAACACCCTCAGCCCCACAGGGATGCTTCAGAAGATCCATGCTACAGATGCTGCCCCTGCTCGCCTGTTCTTGGGTGGTGCTTGCTCTTGCTTTGCTCTCCTGCAGGTGAGTGCCTCCTGCCTCCCTTTCCCTCTACGGTCCTCCGGCGTGTCCCTCCCTTTGCTACAGAAGCCCTGGGCTGGGGCTCTGGGTCCAGCGTGCTTCACTGCATGTCCAGTGGCATCTCACAGGACATTGAATCCACACTAAATTACGCACACCAGGCTGCCCTCCTGGCCAGGGAAAGTGCTGCTGCCTCTTGGTTAGGTCCTCCCAACTCTTCCGCTCCTGGGAAGGGGCACACAGGAGACAGGGGCTGCACATAGCAGGGAGGAAGCTTCGCAAATGCAGTGGCCACCTGCACGATTCCCTGTAACAACGGCTTTTTGTCTCCAGAGAGGCAGCTCTCCTGCTTCCCAGCGGCAGCATCGTTGTGAAGTTAGTTTGTGACAGCCTCCTCCTCTCAGGGCTCTGCGGGTGAACCACTCGCTGGGCAGCTCTAATTATACTGGTTTTTAAAGCCTGGGGCAAGGGATGGCAGGACACAGGGCTGGGAACCGCCACCTTGGGATTTCTGAGTTGAATGCCTCCCCACGTTGGCTAGAGCTTGGCTAAATCACAGAACTTCTCTGCTGTAATTTCCCACTCACCGTTGGGAGAACAAAAATAGCTCTTAATCCTTAGTGACGTTGTAAGGAATAGTGAGCTGCTGCTGGTAGTGCATTCAAGTGATGTCTGTGTGATTTCACCAACTCCGTGCTGTACTAGGTATCTAGTGGGGGCTTTAAACGTATTGAAACATCTTCAGCAAATTTGTAAAAAAAATATTTTTCATTACTTTTCTTTCTTAAATTAGATATTTTTACCCTAATGCTGCTTTGGAAGAAACTAAGTGGAGCTACGTTTAGAGGTTTTTCAGGCTTTTATACATTGTTCTCGCCTTCTAAGCCACTTGGCTAAGGATTATAGGCACTCTCATAGACATTTATCCATCTCTGTTCTTGTCCTTATCCTGGAAAAACCACTGGTCACTTTTCTAACCTGAATTTTCTCATGAAAAGGCACAGAGAAGTTTATGCAGAGATACTGGAGGTAAACAGCAAAGTAATATAACTGCTGAAGGATACAACTCCCCCTAGTCTAATATAACTGCTGCTGTAATTAGGGCTAATTGGCTCAGTCGGAGCGTTTTGCTAATAAGGCTAAAATGCTTCCAGCACCCAAGATAGTAATCCAAAATCCACCTGAATGTTTCTGCAAGGCATACACTCTGCTCCACAGACGCACAAGCAGGGCTGTTACTGACATAGTGCTTTTGCCTTTCCCAACAGTAAGTACAGGACAAATTGCTGTGGACACGCTATCACTGGTGGAATCCAAGGCAAAAGATCTGCTTTGATATGTCAAAAGGAATCAGATACGTCATTTTTGCACAAAATGAGCTTGTGATGTGCCAGATAAGAGCAAATTCTGGGATGCACTAACAATAAATCAAATAAATATAAGGCAGCACTTTGCTCTGTGGATGCTTCTTGGACCGAGGATAACGCAAGAGGAGGGCTGAGATGGGGCTGGCATGGGAATGTGAGGAAGTGTGAAAGAATTGCCTGTTGGAGTGGGGAGATAAATGAGTGACTCGTATCACCCTAGGGCAATATTACAAAAGCTCAACTAACTTTGGGTCTGCTGGTTATAGGTGTTGACTCCGAGACTGTGTGAGACAGGGCTTCTTTTATTGGTACACGTGGTACCAAGTTATTTAAGCAATACGAGAAGGTGCCAGCGCTGTGTAAAAACACGGGATACATACAGGTGCCCATCAGGCCTGGTCTGGGTCTGGAGACATATTAACTACAGTGTGTTTGACTATACACCCTGCTGTGGGCTTGGGCTGACCTGGACTGTGAGGGAATGTGGAAATTATTGTGGCCATGTGTCATCGTTTAAGGTCAAAACCAGGACACCATGCTAGCGACAGACTCGGTGTAGGAAGCTGCTGCCTAAGAAGCCATGTCCTCGGACAACGTCTCCTGCCTGGTCCCTGTTGGCTGTCCCACCACTACAGCAACTGTTCTACCCCGCGAGGAGTATAATGCTGACGAGGACATGTGGCACTCTGTTCCTCAGGCATGATACACTGATACCTTAAATGCATTGTCAGCTTTGGAAGAAGTGAAACTGCTGCTACTACTACTACTTCTACAGTGTTAATGAAATATTGAATAGGGTCCAAAGGAAGATATGGGCCCTAAGTCAGTGGCTTTATTGGCACTTCCACTGAATGGTGGATAGATTGAACTTGAGGACACAACCATCTATTAGGCTGAAGGTGGAACTTCAGTCTGAACTTAACACTTACTGGAGGGTCCCCCTCTGGCCTTGGAGCCGGATTCAAATGTACATTCTTGTTGACCATTTCCTTTTGCTCCAGATGGATTGGAAAATCCTGGAGTCTTAATGTGTTAGTTTAAGATCAATAGATACGACTTGTTTTCCTTTGCGAAGCCTCACAGGCAGCTGGGAGTGAAGCTGAGATCTTTTCATGATGGCATTCGTACTACCACAACTATTGACTGCGGCCAATTGGTGAATATGTTTAATAGAAATAAAAATAGTTTTGCACATAATGCTCATTTAAATACTGGAAAAGGACTGTTGCAGAGTATTGCCAAGTCTAAAAGAATGAAGAAGTTGAAAATGGATTTAAACAAATTCATAAAGGCTGTGTAACTCTCTGTTTATCCAAATGATCTGAGTACAGCCTGAATTTGACGGAACCCCTGATTGAAAGAGAATATTGCAGAGGAGGGACCCTTCTAAACACGCTTTGTTCTTACCCCCTCGTGTCAGCAAGGCAGCCATTCTCATGCTCTTTGGTTGCTGGCAGTATAGAGCCAGCTTTTTCTAACTGCAAGTTTAAAGAAAGTTGAGATTAGCTGATGATCCTTCAGTTGCTCTCAAACCTCCCATAACCACAGGCAGAAAAGAAGTGCCATTTGTTTATGAATCTTCTTGTTCTGTAAGTGCCCTGATTGACATGCCTGCTTGCCTTAGGAGGCAAAGGCTTTGCGGAAGCTCTTGTGGCATTTGCAGTATAAAACTGGGGAGGGAAGAGAGTTGAGTGCTTTACTAAGCTAGAAGTTTACAAGGCAGTGATAGTGATGTCTGAAAACAGATCTCCTCTGTGCCGGAGTGGAACTCCAGCGGACCACAGAAAGGCCATCTGGCAGCTAAAGAAACTGAACCATGTACTGAAAGTGAACTGAACATTTCATTTTGGCTGAAAGCGCCTCAGTGGAGTGACAAATACTATCTTTTGTGGTACACTGATTGCACGAACAATGAAGTTTTACTGTGATGACTCTGCAGAATTATGCCTTTTGTTGCGAGTTGACCTGCTTAGTCACCATTGTGCCTGCTCCACCTGATTCTTCACTATGAGGGACACATGATAATATTTGCTTTTGCAAGCCCTGTGGTGAACATTGTCTTCCTTAATTAAATCACCATACCCCAGAATCATGAAGTGCAAGGCAAAAAAGGATCATTAGATAACTGTGACTTTCTTTTAGTATAGATCGTAGAATTTCAACCTCTGTCCCCTCCTGAAGGCTGATGCCTGAGATGGGTTAAATGAACCACACCTACAGACCCCACTGACAATGCATTACAGCAGCCTGCAGTGAGTATGTTTATGTGAGTGTTTTATTTGGGACTGGGATTGTGCTTTCGAAGTGACCCTCTTGATCAGCTCCACTACCTTGATTTTGTTTACGTTGAGTCTGAGAACTGTATTCCCTTTGGATGAAAACAACCCAAAAGCTGAGCTGCAGGAGTAAGCATTGCCAGTAGCAATAAGCAATGGGAAAGAAGGGGGTTCAGAACTGCAGTTCTGGATGTAAGATGTTGACCTAATACAGTTCAGTGGTCATTTTCTCAGCAGCACTGGTGCCGTCAGCAGTGGGCATGACGTCTTTGATATTTGCCTGAATGGAGATGGGGAGAAAGAGGATCTTGCTTGGATCCAGGTTACAGCTATTAATTTTAAATTGTGACTAAAAAGCCCAGTTCTGTGCTGTTCGTCAGCTGACTTGGAGCGTTTGAAGGCTATTTCACTTGCCTTTGGAACCTACCCATGTGTTTCTTCCCTTACACTTCTCAGCTTCCATGTATCTAGAAAACAAAGCCATGGGAAATCCAGCTACAGTGTAGCTCTTCTGGGCAGATCCCCAGATTTGATATATTCTCAGCTGGTTTGCTCTCACTGAGAACACGCCCCATGCTTAGGTGGTGCAGCATGTTTTGTCTCCATTTTTCTTCCATGCACTTTTCAAGAAGATGGGGAAAGTGCTACTTGCGCTACGCAAGTGAGAAAAAAGCTCACCTAAAGCTAATCTGTGACCTTTATTCTAAAAAGAATAACTGAGATTATTTCTTGATTCCATAGAGTTGTATATATCTGTGACACAGGCATCTCCATCTTAAATAAAAAACCCTAAGTTGAACACAAGCAGGAAAAGCAGTCCCTACTTGGAAACCCTTTACTCAAAAAGCATGAATATTGAGAAAGGCCCTCCTAACTTACATCTATTTCAGTCTGGGAGGAAAACTGATTTTTATTACAAAACCAGCATGCAGAAGGGCAGGAGAAACCTCTTGAGTTAGGTGACCCAAGCTCGCAGGCTGTCCTAACTTCCTGGAGCAACAAAGGGCCATGCAATACTTTACACAGGTTAGTAAGCTTGAGGTCAAGGTTGTTCAGTGGTGCAATAATGAGCCAGCTCCAATGTTGTCACCATTGCCTGACACATGGATCAGTATTATCTCCTTCTTTCTCAGCACTTCCTGACTTATTGGGGGAGTTTGGAGTTAGGACACCCTTAGCTAATCCTGTGTTTCAAATAAACAGTAACGACATTGAAATTGTGCTGGTAACAGCCAGAAGAGACTGCTTCGGCTGCCGCCAAACACAATTCCTTAATCCAGTGACTTCCCCTCCCAGCTCTTTGGATGAGTTTCTGATGAGTGTCCAGTTCCTCTCATCCACACAGTCACAGCATACAGCATATACCCTGCCATGAGACCTGCCCCACCGCCCTTCGCACCCTGTTAGCACACTCTGTGCTCTGCCTCAGGTGCAACCTAAGAGCACTCTGCAGAAGGGTCCAGCCAGGCAACCTGCACTTCCCTTTTGTTGCCCAGCCTCATCACTAGGGATGCTGGCAAGGACAGGTCGATCATTTCATGGCCAGCATCCACACAGTGTGAGGCTAGTCTGCAGTGGGCCAGGTAGAGCTTGGAATCATAAGCAGCTTTACTTAACCTTAAAAAAAAATTAGGGGACCATAAAAGAATGTTACACATTATCTGTCCAAATGTATTCATTTTACAACTCAAAACCTTCATGCCCAGCTAGATCAATGAATGAGGTAAAACAAATAAGCAAAGGAAACGGAAGGCAGGCATACCAGCAACATTCCCTGCGCCTCCGAAAGGTGTTTCTGCAGAGAGAGAGCAGAAGATGCACTGCCTGCTTTCCATGCCTGGGTTGCCACTGCCACCCCCGGCAGTGCCACTGCCGCTGGCTGCCCAAACAGCTTGACGCTGCAGTATCTGGTGCCTGCAGTCATATTCTAGCTTGAGAGAAAGCTCTACTGGATCTTTGACTGAGGTCACAGAGATTTGAGTGGAAAGATTTTGGGGATCTAACAGAAGTATTAAGACCCAGTTCTGACCACAGGAAACCATCAGGGGCTCCAGCCCATTCTGCCTCCCAGTACTTGTGCAGCCCAGCACAGATTCAGAAGCTACTGGTTCCTGCCTCCTAAACATAGGTCTCAGCTTCTTAAATATGAAATACCAGTATTGTCTGGTTTTTATGAAGCCACCCAACATCAGATCCTTTTTTTTTTTTATCTTCATATCGCTTGTGAAGGAGTTAACTGTTGCACTGGGGTCTCCAATGTTCACAGTTCTTCAGTTTCCACTTTATTTACACCAGTTGCTCCATCAAGAGAAGAACAAAGTTTGCCTCTGAAGTCAGCCAGTATGTGAAGAATCTTAAGGGTCCTGGATGAGTAAAGAAATAGCAACATGTCCCTGAAAAGGAATGGTCCCAAGCTGGCAGCACAAGTATATCCTCACTGTCCAGCATTGCCAAAAGGGAGCGAGTGAAAGGCACATCACACTTAGCCAGTTTCCTGAAGCTTCCCAAAACAGGTGCTGTGAATACTTGCTCCCAGTTTGTGTGGACCATTCACCATTGCCTCATAAACCACCATGCGCAGAGTTTGCCAGCTGGGAATTTAAGGTAAATCTGTCTCTTCTTGAGATGTTTGTAGCAAATAGCCTGGAAGGGCACTATCTGGGAGATATACGACCATTACACGGCACCAACAAAACATGTTTCTGTAATGGTATCACCTCTAGCAACTTCCCCCTTTTTTTTTTGTAACAAACTAAAGCACAAAGAGCAAGATTTTGTGCTGCACAGAGCCTTACTGTGATTGCTATAGGTTTTTTCTTTTTAAATTCTACTTAGTGGAAAACAGACAATCAACTTTAACCATTTATTCTTTAACAAATGCCCACACAGCAAAAGGAATTTAAAAACTTTTTCATAGCCTGCATAGTGCTTATGTCCCATTTTTTGAATGGGAGACCACCTCCCACCCCTTTAAAAACCCTAACAAACTGCAGCAACAGTCCATCTCAGTCATTCATTGTAACTTTGCAATGGCAGTACCTTTCCTGAAATGTATCTCAAAGGCAGTTTGGGCTGTAATTCATCCTAACGGTCAGACTTGCTTATCTGAGGGTCTGATCGAGAGCCTGCGTGTTCTTGTATGCCTCCAAATATATTCTCGTTTTTAAGAGATCTATCACTAGTGGATGAAGGATCAAGAAACTATTTCCTTTGGATTTGATTCACTTTGATATTTTTGGATTACATTTAAAACAAGAACAAGCCAATTAAATAATAAAAAAACCCCACTAAATAAGATTCTAATTAATGTTTCCCACTGCTATCGTGGAACAAAAGGTTTTAAAGTTTCTGAAACATGTTGGGACATCTGTGCTCAGTTTCTACACACAATGCAGAAAGTCCAAAACATCATGGGAACATGAAGGGATGCCAGTCCAGATCCATGCTCTGAAGAGTTTCATATGGTTCAGATCAGTTTATAAAAAAAGCCTCTGAACTGTTTTATCCTTAGCTAACATGATTTTAAACTTCAAATTTTTTTAACCTCAATTCAACAAAGCACTTAACGATACACTTAATTATAACCACCTCTGGTTTTCAGAATCATGCTTTTCTTTGCTCTCCTGGAGTTTGTTATTCCTGTAATAAAGAGTAAGAGGAAATAATGAAGTAATTTTTTTCAAGCGCTTATACTATGGAAATATGAGAATACAGCAGTAGTTTAAACTTCACCATTTGGCTCACTGACTGATTCATTTGGTATAAAGTCAAGTCAGGGCCAGCATGTTGTGAGCACAGGAAAACCTGAATTCTGTTTTATTTGTTTTTCTTTTCAAACTGCTGCTTTGTGGAGCAATTCTGAACTTCGCTGCAGTCGGAATATTGCACTAACCAGCTGCTGATCAAAGACTTCACTGAATCTAGGTCAGGTTTAATTTGTGAAGCTCACAGAGTTAGTCACTATGGCAGCTTTCTGAAAGGTACAGATGGAGAATCCATGAGCTGTGGGAACAGAATTACGGGGCTTCTTCTCACCATCAGTTTTAATGCAATTTGTTTTATTTCCTTTTCCAGGAGTTCCTTTTTCTCAGAGTTCCTAGTAAAAGAGAGATTAAATGTGACAGCCACATCTGTTTTAGGAAATTCCCGTGGAGATATCAGATTGGTAGCTGGCTCAAGCAATGTTAAAAGTGAAAGCTTCTGGTCTGAGCAGGTGGTCTATGAACATCATGAAAAATCTGTAGCCTTTTATAGTGACTTTCATCTCAAGATCTCAAAGTGCTCTATAAATATCAGTTGATCAAGCCTTACAACATCCCTGTGAGGTGATCACTTTGTAATTGAAGGGAGTGGGTTTTATGGCTCACAAGTTTGCTGCTGGCTGTGAAATCCTATTTGTGACTCACACAATCTACCATAAGTAGAGCAGATGTATTGCTGCTGTGTCTGGAAATAAGAGCTCTTTGAGATGCAGCGGTGCTTGTGCCACCGGTACACAGGTTCTTCTTCCCTTCTGATCTGCTCCACTGTCCCTTATTCTCCTGTTCTCATTTCCTGGTGCTCCCTGCCAAGTGTGCACACCAGCCATGCTTTCATTTGGATGTCCACCTTGCGCCATATTTTCTGGACAGAGCTTGACAGAGATGCATGCTTTGCAGATTGTTTCTCTGCAGTTCCGGGACAAAATATGTGCTAAGACATACTTAGCCAGCCTTCTCCCAGCTGTAGCAGTGGGGAAAACAGCAGTGCTCTCCATTCTCAATATTGTTGGCGTTAATTTAAAGGGTTAACTTAGCATCACAGAGACCATGTCAATAGACAGAGAACGTCTGACTGAGCAATGTCTGGCAGCCAGCAGAAGCTGCCTTGTGAAGCAGTCCTGTCTGCCCTATAGACGGTCTGGAGCATAAGGTTCACCAAGGCCATGTTTGCTTCAGTGAATATTACTTTTGTATTTCACAAGAAACCATGAACAGGCTTATTTCCGAGTCCAGTCATAACATGACAAATTATTTGTGTGTGTGCATCCACGTATATGTGTGTGTGTGTACAGGCATTGCTTATATGGTAACCACCAAAACTTCTTAGACTTTAGGAGAGGTCTTTGGTACAAAATTAATCTTCTCTGTGTTTTATTTTGTTTATTTGTTTCTATAGTTGTAGAGGCTATTTGTGTTGAGCACACTTTGACTTGCACCGAACTTACTTAAAATTCAGTCATATTCTAGTTCTAATTTTGACCTCTTGGGACATAGCCATTTAGGCCCTCCAAAGATGGTGTTGCTTCCTTCAGTAAAATGGGGGGGGGCATGGGTAAAGATCAGTATTTCCAGATGAAAATACACTCAGCTCCTTGGATAAAGACATGCGGCTTTGTTGCCTGTGTGATAACACTCAGATTATAAATACCAACTTTTGACAATGTCGACCCACAATCCATGATGTTGGCTGGTAAATCCTGGTTTGTTGTTTCAAGCATTCTGTAAAATATGATTGCCATCCAAGGCTGAAAGCAGAGTTCCTGCCAGTGTCAGTCTGGAACTTGTACTGCATATTATACCTCTTAGTATAATAAGGTTAAGAATACCAACTCTATTCCCAGCCAATATTTACAGCACAAAGAAATCCTTAAATGCAAAGATATTTGAGGTTTTTATCCTATTACACCAGAGGGGAACTTCACATCAGATTTTCAAGTGGTTTTAATTTTTAAATTTGCTTTGTAAAGGACTTTACCTTCCCATTTCCATAGCAGTCAGCACATCTGGATCTCCACCTTGATTGTCACCTCTGGATATTGCCATAATACAAACATTAAACAAACATAATTATTGATAAAAAGTGGGCAAACTATTTCTTCCCTTGATTTGTGATTTAAAAGATTTCCACGGACATGTGTTGTCCCTAGCCTACAGCTACCAATAGATTAATACAATGACCAGTGTGTGAGGACAATGTCACTGAATTAAAAAAGCGGAGGATTCTTTCCGATGGCTGACACCAAAGTGACTGAGTGCAGCTTTCAGCCCATTCGCATTTTGGCTATATCACAGCATGCTACAGATTTCTTAGCAAAAAGTATTGAATGATCAGATGGAACTGAAAATAACCTGGGAGAAACTGGAAATATTATTGGGGGAGAAGAAGCAATCAGGAAGTTTACGACTGTAAAAGTTTGTTCTGTTCCCCAAAGAGAGGACCAAGGAGAACAGTTTCTTGGAGATGAAAATATGTAATAGCAGGCAAGCCTTTGTACACTCAGAGCATCCAGTTCTCAACACAGCAAACAGTAACCTAGAAACATATGTGGTGAGCAATAACACTCATAAATCTTAAGAGATTATGTGTTCCTAATATGAGACTTCAGATTGATATATTTTGTTAAGTGCTAAACTTCAGCATGATTCAATCAAGTTTTGCTTAATCTGAATTTATTTACTCTTTGTGATGATGATTCATTGAACATGTCTGTAGTCCAGTCTGTTGAAGTAATTTATCAGGCATTTTGATGGACTGGTGATTTGTCTTCTCTGAACATTTCATAGTTTATTTATTTATATCATCTGGATTGTGTAGAACAAGAACTGTAGTTCTGCTAAGAATTAAACATTCCTCAATGATGCCTTTAGTAACAGGAAACACTCTCTAGATAGGTATTCTTGTTGCAATGTAGCCAAACAGCTAAGCCAGGAAAACTTCTCTTATCTACAGATCCAATTCCCCTAACTAAATTCCTGTGTTAACCTGGGTAGATCTGTATCAGAGACACAACTTGGCAAAGATGGAGGGACAATAGTGATGAGTTTTCTCTGTGCAGGATGCAGGGATTTCCTGGAGGCTGACCCAAGAGTATAGATGATCCCAACAAGAAATAAGACACAATTGCTTACATGATTGCTTACAGAGCCCAATTAACATACAAGTACTGTGCAGAGAGGCATTCTCACACTAGCTGTCCTCTGGCTCTTATGGATAATGGTCATATGAGACAGGCCAGGCTGGACTTCAGCATAAGTTGGCAACTTATACATTCCCAGAACTGTACTTGAATTGCCGTTCTCTACTGAAATCTGTGTCACTGTGACCGCACTGCTGTGGCTACTTGTTAAAGCTAACTTCAGAACAGCTATGAACAGCTGGTATGCCTACCTTCAGTGCAGGTATGTTGCTTTGGCCTTCTCTTTTCCAAGGGAATATATCTCATCAGGGGATTTTCAGAAAGACTTCCAACTCTCTACCTGCAAAGGAATGAAAGAATAAACACGTGGAAGAGGCAAACTATTTCCCAGAGTGGAAGGTGCTGATTTTCTGTAAACACGGGTGCAGAATAACAATCCTGTCTCTTCCAAAGGAGTCCAGTTTGCTAGGTCTGGGCTCCCCAGTACAAGAGATATGGACATAACTAAAGTGAGTCTAATGAAGAGCCGTTGGGGTATTTAAGGAACTGGAGCATATGACATGAAGAGAGGTGGCGAGAGCTGAGACTGTTCAACCTGGAGAAGAGAAAGGTCCAGGGGATCTCAGTAATGTGTATAAAATACCTGATTGGGTAAAGAGATGCAAAGGAGATGGAGACAGACCTTTCTCAGTTGTGCCCACCAACAGGACTAGAGGCAATGGGAACAAATTAAAACACAGGAAATTGCACTAAAACATAAGAAAAAAACTTCTTCAGTGCAAGGGTGATTAAGTACTGGCACAGGCTACCCAAAGAGGTTGCAGAGTCTCCAACCTTGGTGATATTCAAAACCTGATTGAACACCATCATGGGTAACATGGCCCCGCTTTGAGCAGGGGATTGACTAGAGGCTCCCCAGAGGTGCCTGCCAGGCCCAGCCATTCCATCAGATTAAATTAAAAAATCTCAAGTATATGTTAGTGCAGATTATCCTGACAATTGATAGTGGTGAGCCGAGCTTTTCAGTGTGTGTAGCATGAGTATCAGTTGCGGGTCTAGGAAGAAGTAGGGTTGTGATTCAAATACCAATTAGATGTGCTTTATTTGCTACCATTCACGGACTGGTGTTCCTGCCATACCACCGAGCTTGATCAGTGGCATCAGATTTTGGTCCCTTTGCTTATTGCTGTTTCATAGGCTACATCAGCCTTGACTTTGGCTCAAAACCTTCTTTAAGAGTTGTCTCATTTAGGGACTTTGCTTAGTCATTAGAAACAAAGAAATTATAAAAATCTGACGTTATGTGGATTTATGCCATAAGTCACTGGAGTTGTAAGTAGCAATGATCAGGCAAAAATGTGTCCCTTTCTCCTCTGATACTTTCTTCTGGCCTCCCAGTGTACTGACTTGCTTTGTAGGTTAGCTAGCTCTAAATAAAAACCTAATCTGTTCATATCTGCGGACAGTGAAATGCATCTGAGATATCCCAAACACATTTGGCATGTTTAAACACATCCTTTCAGCTTGTCTTCTTTCACACAGCTTCTGAGTGATGTTAATAATAATATCACTTGTTTTGGATGATTGATTCTGTGATTCTTGCTCCTACATCCCAAAGGCAATACTTCTAGACTTGGCTTCTTTTCTTCTTCAGGGAAATGCATTAGACTTCTTCAGTTATTCTAGATATTTAGAGCTGGAAGACCAAGACCCATTTGTATACAGGTCTAAAGTTATTAAACAACCAGAGGTACTTCAGATCTAATTGTTTTATTAGTGCGCCTATGTTGACTTTGACTGAGGTAAGAGATTTATATCGCCAAGAAGAAGAAATATATTGGGCCTTTATCTATAGACATATGTATTAAATCATTTATGAATTTTTAACATGGGAAAACAGCCATATTTAAATGATAAAAAGTGTTTGTATAACACTACTGTCACTCACTGGTGTTACTTTTATCTGAAAATATCTCTACAGTAGCCAGTGTAATTGGAAGTATATAAAACCTCTGGAAGACCAGAAGAGAGATCTACACTTTCAGTCTCATTTTAGATTCAGAAATCAGCACAGCGACTATGCACAGTTTCAGGAAGACGGTGCTTAACTTTCCTATCCAGTTAGAGATCCACAGTGGGTTATTTGTCCCTAAAAATCTATGGAGACAAATGTAGCCAACTGACCCTTTTTAACAGTATGGCTTTATTTTTTTGTATCTGGAGGACAGGTAATATGCTGATATACCTGTAAAATTAACCCAACCTGAGGGAAAAAAGCTGGAGTGATAGAAGGAGATGTCAATTTGATAAAAGAGTATCTTTTTCAAGAAAAGAAGATGTACCACTTTTTCCTATGGAATGCACGAGTCATGTCTGAAGATAAGCAAATGCAAAATCCATCTGACGGTAACAGCGTATCGGTATTAGCAGCTCTGCCAGTGACTCTCCGCTCACCCGCTGAACTGTGCTGAGGATACAAAAGTTCCACTTCTGCTGTTTACCCAGCTGTGGATCAGCTGGTTCCATATGAGGAATTTGTCTTTCCAGTTTGCTATTGTAAAAAGCTAAGAAATTACTTGAGACAGTAAAAAAAATAAACCCATAAGAAAACAGCATAATAATTGCCAAGCCAGGCTAAGGAATGCCAGAACTAAAATTGCCATAATTCAGGTCCGTTGTGTGCATTATCTTCCAATTTCTAATTACATGACCACAGACTGGTGGGGGGGTTGCCTTTTTTTTTTTTCCCCTCTCACTGCAGAGAATGGACCTGCTGTGGGATGAATCATGGTTACCTCATTGCAGAAACTGTGGAATTTGGAGGGTGATGGCAGAGGATTTCAAGATAGGAAAAGATTGTACTGTGGTTTGGGAAACTGAGTGTTGTCCTGGTATTGGATTTTGTTGCTATTATGGATTTTGTTGTTATTCTCCTGAACATCATTCCTGTGTAACACTGGGCTAGTCACTTAACTCAAAACTTTTCACAGATGGTAACGGATTTTCTGGAAACCATGCAACTGGAATCTGATATGGGATATGCTGAATAATCACCATTATGAAAAAAACCTGTTCTTATGCATCATAAGAAATCAAAGTCTATGGTTTCTTTTGGCAATTTTGACTTACTGACCATGAATAAATGTAGAAGGTAATACTTCCTTCTCATCTTCAGGAGCCCTGGGAAGATAAATTGTCAGTGTTTGTAGAATAGCAGGATCCTGCAGAGAAGAAGACCATAAAATGTTTTTTTTGGGAATAAGTAGCTGTGTTTCAGCACCATGTCAGATGATACGTGCCATACCTAGAATAAGAGGGTAAGACTTTTCAAATATTGATGCTGTTATTTTTGTGTAGTGAATTAGCAGAGAACGATAGCAAAGGCTTTGAAAGTTCATTTAATCCACTCCCCTGTCTGAAAGCAGGATCAGCTAGGCCTGATATATCCCTGTTAGATACTTGTCTAAGCTCCAGTGACAGAATTTTCATGATCACATGATTTTCCATCACTTTCCTTACCATTAAAAAGTCTTTCTCAGTAGCTAGCTGAAATCTCCTCTTTGCTGCACTGTTGTCCCAGTCCTCAGGAGGGAGGGTGAAAGGTTCATCTGTGGGACTGCCTCATAGTGCACACGTGAGAGGTGCAGAACCGAGGTTATCCCTCTATTTCCAAAGACATTTAAAAATTGCCCCAGACGGATGGTCTGCAACAGGACAGGCTGGGGGCTGACTACCTAGAGAGCAGCTTGGCAGAAGAGGACCTGGTAGGCAGTAGGCTGGCCATGAGCCAGCAATGTGTCCTTGTCCTTGCAGCAGAGAAGGCCGATAACCTCCAGGGATGCATTAGGTAGAGCGTTGCCAGCAGGTTGAGAGAGGTGATCCTTCCCCTCTGCTCAGCACTGGTGAGATGTGTCTGGAGCGCCGGGTCCAGCGTTGGGCTCCCCAGTACAAGAGAGACATAGATGTAATGGAGCTGGTCCGGTGAAGGGCCATTAAAATGTCTAAGGAACTCAAGCATCTGATGTAGGAGACCAGACTGTGAGAGCTGGGGCTGTTCAACCTGGAGAAGGAGTCTCATCAATGTGTATAAATACCTGAGCGAGGGGGGGGTATAAAGAAGATGGGGCCAGACTCTCCTCTGTGGTGCCCACTGACAGGACTAGAGGCAAACTGAAACACAGGAAATTCCACTAAAATATAAGAAAAAAGCTTCTTCAATGCAAGGATGGTTGAACATTGGCATAGCCTGCCCAGAGAAGTTGTGAAGTCTCAATCTCTGGAGATATTCAAAATTCTACTAGTCACAGTCACGGGCAATGTGACCCTGTTTTGGGCAGGGGATTGACTAGACAAGCTCCAGGGGTGCCTGCCAGCCTCAGCTATTGTGTGATTCGATGCCTCTAGGAGCTGTATGTAGCAGGCACGAGCCTGGCATTTACCTCCTGCATATTGAAGATATTGTGCAACTATTCTTTGCACTAAAATTGGGGATGGCTGTTTCACTCATGGGCTGTCTGTATAATAAGGGGTATCAAAGTAGAAATGCTTAATATCTGAATACCTTTTATGATTCTGTACGGTGAGAGTTCTCCTTTGCTCATGAGGATCTGGAGTATTGCTCTCTGCAGTAAGGCTTAATTATGTTTTTTTTAAAAGTTGTTTCAATCCTTGCGTAGTTTTCCAAAAACATTGACTATTACCTAAGTAAAGAAATACAGCTTGTTGCCAAGTCTAATGCTTCCCTCACCAGTGATGTATTAAAGTGCTCCTCACTTTCACTTTTGTCCTTATCTTCTCCAGACAGCTGGGAAGCCAGTTCCCAGAGTCTTATGCTTGAAAACATGATTTTCAATAGATTTTTTTTTTCCTTCCCTTCAGCCCAGAGCATGAGATCTCATTTTATAATGCATTATAGCTGCTTGTCTGGAGAACGGAGTTATCTAAATGAAGGGTAATTAATTTTCCAGTATATTCCGGGCATTCTCATGGCGCACGAAAGAGGTTGAACACCTTAAAACAATGATCCTGTAAGAAATTAGTGCTAGATTAACCTGCCCCATAACCAAAACTAGACCTCAAAATTCCCTTGTCCTTTCCTCTTCACCCTCAGATTGCCTAAATTCCTGAGCCATCCACGTGTCTGTCAGCCAAGTTCCCCTTAATCATCAGCTTTGAGTCCTGCCTCCAGAGGTATCCAAATTCATATTATGCTGAGCAACCAGCTTTGAAGTTCACAATCTGCTCTCCCACCCTGCCCTTTTCTTCTGCTGAATGTTTTTCAGATTCCCCGTGCCTCTTCCCTTCTCCCAGAGAAGAGAGTAAAGGCATGAACGGGAGGGTTAGTAACCCCTGCTCCCTCTGCTAGGCTGTGTGGTTGGGACACTCTTTGAGGAGCCGGGAAATGTGCGCTCAACGTCAGCCTGGCAAAAGGGGCAGAGAGCTCAGGTCTCTCTTGTCCTTGAGGAACAGTGCAGCCCCGGAGCTACAAAGTGTCAAGGTCCCTGATCTGAACCTGACTTTTTCCTAGGCGATACCTGCTGGCAGGTCACTCACTTTAGTTCATTGGCCTCTCTCTTATCTTTGTTTTTTAATTAGCTATACCCTGGTTTTATCATTTTTTTTCCTTCCCAGACAGTTGTACTGTGAGGGCAGTTTAGGGGAGAGAGCATCTCATCTCTTCTTAGGATTTTACAACAGATGAGATGCATTAGCAGACAAACATTTTTATCTGGACTGCAGTCGCCCTGGCTGCCATTGCTCTCTATATGCATTCAGTCTGTCCTCTCAAAGACAAAAACTTGTTTCCTAGAGCCCGTTCTCTCACGTGTTTTTACACAATCTAGTTTTAAGGGATTCAGAAAAAGAAATGTCAGACTCCTCCACAGGTAGCTGTTTCGCAGGGCAATATGGCTCACCCTGTCAATGAGTCAGCCTATATTTCTTTTAGCTTGTTTCTGATCCTTGTTCCTCCCCACTCCATAAATCAGTCCTCCTCCTCCTTTGTGATGTTTACACTGTCCAAATAGATAGAGGTCCCCAGGGTGGTTCCTCACCTCCAGCAGATTGTCTCAACATTAACGCCTGAGCACACTCTGCTCTCTTTGCTCATGCTGTCATGCAGCCAAACTCATCTCATTGACTTAATTCCTCATAAATCAATAAGTCCAGATACTTACCCTCTCGTTTCCTTTGGGATGAGTCTGCTCCACAAGCTCACAGCCAGTTTGTTGATCTCTGCCGTTATTAGGACCTTCTGTCTCCCTTATTTAAGCACATTTTTCCACTTCATGTCTGCTTTTGAGATTGAGCTTTCTTCTGCAGATTATTGCCCTGTGCCCATCCACTTGGCTGTTGTTTTGTTACTTCCAGCCTGTCTAGGTTTCTTTATGTTTTGTGTCTGTCCCCATTGGTTTACACAACACCTCTCTAATTCATTGGAGTTGTTACATCAAATATAAATTGAATGAATGTGATGTTTACTGCTTCCTTCCAGATCATTAATAGACATTAAATAAAACCAGACTTAGAGCAGATTTCTAGCCCTCCTTTCCTCCCCTCCCCATACCCAATCTATGCCCCAGATACTCTCCCATCAAGTCTTTATGTTCATGTTTATCTTTTGTTCCTCTTTGTTTATGGACTCACAGCCTGTGTTCAATCTCTGTGACAGTGCTCATTTCCCAGCCAACTCGCATTCATTTTTCAAGTCATGTTTTATAGCTGAGACTTTTCTCAGGACTCGCTGTAGGCTGCTTCTTCATTCCCTTCATCTGCTGGTTTTGTAAATCAATAAGAAAGGAGTGATCATATTTGTTTGGCAAGATTTAGTCTTTATTGACTCTCTGGGATGACTTTCGTGCTGGTGCTAAGCAAATGCACCATCATTGGTGATGGGGGATGTGCTCCCTTCTGCACCGGCAATGAAATTTCCCTGTGCTCTTCACAGCTTATTGAATTTATTAATCCCATTGTAATTATTAATCCAGTCCCTTAACAATGTAAAATATAGGTCATGATGGCCAGCTGGTTGTTCTTCCATGCTGGCTCTCATCTCCTTCCTACCATCAAATACTTTATCCATCTGCTTAGGAAGGCCTCAAATTTGTAGCAAGAGGAAAGAGATTGGCGTTGACAAATTCTGAGAAACAAATTGTGACTGATCTAGGAAGGTGGAGGCAGAAGGGAGATTGACATGGTTAAAATGTCATTTCCAGCAGAGCCAACATCCCTCCCACATTGCAGTAGGACCTCTAATATGACTGTAGCAACCTGCTCTCTGAAGGCAGGATCAGGTAACAGGTGCTCTTGCACTCCATCACTTATTGTTGGCATTCCATAACAAGCTGCTGCCGTGGCTCAGCTGCACAGGTTGGTGCAGAAAAGGCACTGAGGGGAATCACTAAGATCTTGCAGGAGAGACAGGCACATGGGGATTAGCATCACTGAGACTTGACAAGGTTATGAGAAGAAACATTGCATGGGGTTTCCATTCCACAGTTAGGCATTTCTGTTCATTTCTCTGAAGTCCATCAGTACTGAAAAATGCAAGTAAAAAAAATATTTTCTTTCCACAAGGAAGGTATCTCGCTGTCTTGCCACTGTCTTCTGGCCCCTTATTTTAGGGGCAGAGTTCAAGCCTTTCAGCACAAAGAAACAATAAAACGGTCGTGGTCAACCTGACCAGTGGTAGCTCAGCCCATCAGTTAACTCCCTGCTGCAAGTGGTTGCCTTTGGGAGAGAGGATTTGCAAAGAAAGAGAGCTTTCAAAGTGAGCAGGGTACATGGATGTTTATGGATCTTGGGTAAGAACAACTGACAGGTAGTACAGAAAAAAGCATGAACTTCCAGACCAGGGGAATCAATGGAAGGATTCAGAAAGGGCAATGTGAGCAGAGGCATGGGGTGATGCCCATTTAGAGTGGGTGGTACAACCTAATATTTGATCCAGCATTGAGCTGGGTAGGAAGCAGGGCCAGTGACCATAGTGCAGGCAGGCTGATATCCAGAATTTTTTGGTGCAGGGAGACCATGCTCGGTGATCAAGTGGGGGGTGCAGGACCCAAGGAAGGATTCTGTGCCTACAACTTGGTCAGTAAATTAAATGTGTGCAGGCTGAACCTCTGGCACTGAAGCTAACTGGCACAGGAGGGGCGCTAAGTTCACTTAGCTTCCAAAAAAGGATGCCTGCATGCAAACTCTAAGTTGAGCTGCATCCCAAATCATGGCTTCAAACTGTTTAGGAGTGTTTGTTGGCACAGACTCAAGGCAAGACAAAGGTTGGTCTTACAACCTTACAGTTACCGTGATCGAGTTCAGTGCCTAGGAACAGTCTCTGCTGCTTTTCAGTGTACTTACACAGACGATGCTTTATACACAGCAAGGAACAAGACAGTCACTCACGGACACACATGCGTGTCCCCCAGTCCCCTGTGGCACAGTATGGATCCCCGGTAAGATCAGACACCAAGCCTACCCAGCAACTAGCCCTTGCATCCTCTTGTCTCCAGTTGCCTCATGCACAGAGGCATGCACACACTCACGTGCACTTGCACACACACACACAAATGGGTCTCCCAGTTGACCCTGAGACCCCACGGTCTCTCTAGGAGATGGCCTGGATCTCCTGGTGCCTCCAGTAGCCAGTTCCTCCAGTGGTCTCACTCATAGATGTGCACATGCCCAGCCCAGGCTTATGGCCACTTTGATACTCGACTCCTAGGCCACTTCTACCCACTGGCTAGTCCACCTTGATATTTGCTAGCAATGACACACTGTCACACCTACCCTCACTCACGTGGGTTGCTGGCACCCAGGCACACGGGCCCTAATAACTTGTGGTCCAAATCCAGTTGCTGGCATTTAGACTTCTGTACCACTGATGTGTGCAGAAAAGAGTTCCCTCACCCAGGAAAAGAGGTGGAGGTTAATGAGAAGACAAGACAGACTGTGCTGGTCAGGCGCAGGGCACGGCCCAGCAAACATACTGATCAGCCATGTGTTCACATGCAACCAGTCCCTTTTATTTCCTTATCCCTCTGTTTTCTCACACTTATTCCTCCAAAACAATCTTGATCCATCTCTTTTCCCATCTGCGGTCCTTCTAGTGGTCCCATACCTCCCCCTCAGCCTGGAAGGTGCTCTGGAAGGCCTTTCCATTGACTCACCTTGCTGGGTGTCACCCCTGGCCCATGGGGCTGATCGTGCCTCAGTGACAGCCTCCGGAAGGTTTGGGTCAGGGGTTCTGTTCTCTGATAACAAATCTTAACAGGCATAAAGCAGCGTTAGAATTCCCTGATAAAGGTCACATTTTACAAATAAAATACAGAAAAAATAGCAGGAAAATGTGAAGGAGTGTATGGATACAAAAACTTACAAAAATGTCAAAACCTGGTTACTGATTGATCTGTACTGACCGAGACAGAAGGATGGTTTCCAAGGGAGATATTAAAGGCCTTCTGTTGGAGTCTCCCCGAAAGCTTGATATCTAGCAGTCATCAAGACAGGTTGTGATGTAGAAGTCAGCTCTGTATCGTTTCCACAAAGACAGCAACTGACTGGGTGCTTCTGGGTGAAACCAGAAGTCCCTCTGTAAACTCCAGCACAGTGTGTTCCACCTAACCCACAACCAACAATACCTTTTTCTTATGTCTGGATTGTGGGGACCAGGAAATAATTTTAGGAGTTGCTCAGAGAGAAGCAGACTAGCATTGGCACTCACCCGCTGTCACTGCTCTATGGCTAGGCAGTCAGGTCAGCAGTGCACAGGTCTGGTATGTCAGGTGTTACGCCTCTTCCTCTGCAACCATGTGAGGAGGACAGGCAGTGGACCGGTCACCTTGTGAAGCACTTTTTGGGAATGCTAGGCAAGGAAGCTGCTGGGTTGCACATGCATGGAGATGAATGAAAAAGCATTTCCTTACTTTGCCTTGCACCATCAAATGCATGGGTGGGTTAGATTTTGTTGCTTGAGTAGGGGAGCAGAATGATCATGGACCTCTCATTGCTTTGTTCATAGGTGTCACAGTAATGCTGGAGATAGTGATTGTTATGAATGAGATCTGGATCTCTTGGCGTTAACAGAAGTCTCATTGTAGGGCCACATGCTTTCTGTAAGGGTGCTTCAAATGATAAGGGCTACAGCCTGAAGATACTGCTTTTGTGAGTGAATGCTACTGGTGATTTTGTCAGCCTTATGAAAAAACACGTAATCAAGACAGCTGTAGCTGCAGATCCACCGACTGAGGAATGAGGAGATCAGGAATTTTTGCTCTTTGGCACAGGTAGCAGAAATGTTGCACAGAGATCCTGGTTCTTGGATTATTCTTGGGAATAACAGTGCAGAAAAATCACATTTCCACTACTTTTAGAGAGCAGATTTTCAGCTTTATTCTCCAACTAAGCATGTAGCAGTAATAAACGTATTAGGGTGAGGGGATGGGTGGAGTGCTCTTGTCTTCCAGTGAATCCTGTAGGAGCTAAAAGCATTAAAAGGTATTAAGCTTCCCCAACTCAGTTTGAAGCCAGAGTACAACAGAAGATTAGAAGCCACTAACTAGTCCCTGCTGTCCAGGCTCCTCAGTTTTACTAAGTAGTCTCAGCTGCTATGGAGGATCTGGAATTTTCTGTTCACAAGTGAAAAATGTTCTCAAAGACCATGCTTATAAAGGCACAGATCATCAATTGCACCAAGCCATGTAGCCTAAGTGCTCTGTTTAAATGGGTAAAGCCACCCATGGTTTCAATGACATCTGCAAATGTCATCAAAACGTTACCCTTCAGCCAACACGGTGATTGTAATGAGAGGGTCCCTAGTGCAAAGACACAGCATTAGTGAGCTGCCAGTACAATTCCCAGCCCCATGCACTGTGCTGAAACCACATCTGCAGTAATGACACCAGACTTGGACGGCTTGGTGCTGAAAGTTATGGCCAGCTCTGGTCTCCAGAGAGAGGAAAACGGAAGGGTTTAGAGTGACTTTGCACCTGTGAAACAATGTGCTGCTATTACAATGCCCAGCACCAGCCAGCCTTTGCTCCAGGGAGGCCTGGAGTGCTTTAGAAAGCTTTTGCAAGAACTATGGTCGCTATAAACACAAATGGAGAAAGCAGCTATTAAAAGATTTTTGAAAGGCTCTCTGTTGGTTTCTGCTCTCTCTAGCTGTCTTTGGAAAGGTTAAGGATGTAGTGAATGCCAAATGATAAGCTTTGCAGTCCCCAGCACTCCTGAGACCTGAAAGAAATCTGCTGGTAATTGTTTTAAGCTAATGATTCCCTGCAGGTTGATCAGTGCTTATGTGCTGAGGAGTGAGAGGCTGTAGTTACAGAAGTTATGAAAACAAATTGCCTCTGTGTTAAGGAATGCCAAACCACCTGCTCAGTCTAACCCACTTCTACATTTTTTATTTCAAGGTCTGTTTGCAAACTCTGAGCTTGAGCTTTGCTGATTAAATAGTCCCCTGCTAGGATTTACTGGGATAAATCCCTGAACGACAGTTGGGCACTGATAGCAGGATGCTGTCTCTCCTAGCTAAGTTAAGGGGGACTTCATAGAATCATAGAATCATAGAAGAATTTGGGCTGGAAGGGAGGGACCTTTAGAGGTCATCTAGTCCAACCCCCCTGTGGTCAGCAGGGACATCTCCAACTAGATAAGGTTGCTCAGAGCCCCATCCAGCGTGACCCTGAATGCCTCCAGGGATGGAAGGAATTTAGAAATTTTGTTTATACAGTATTTATTGCAGCACCACTAAAATGGAAAAAATACTTTGTTTTCTTGTAGATGTTTTGTATTGCTTTGTTTTGTTAAAACTCTTGTCCTGTCACAGCAGACCCTGCTAAAAAGTCTGTCCCCATCTCTCATATAGGCCCCCTTCGGGTATTGGAAGGCCACAACGAGGTCACCTCGAAGCCTCCTCTTCTCCGGGCTGAACAACCCCAACTCTCTCAGCCTGTCTTCAGAGGAGAGGTGCTCCAGTCCTCGGATCATTTTCGTTGCCCTCCTCTGGACCTTCTCCAACAAGTCCTTGTCTTTCCTATGCTGAGGGCTCCAGAGTTGGATGCAATA
>NW_009608082.1:0-20076 GCF_000690535.1 Cariama cristata
TGATGGGCTGACCTCAACCACCATTCCCCGTCCCCCTGGGCTGCTGCAGGGGAGGAGGTAGAGAAAATCGGGAGTAAAGTTAAGCCCAGGGAGAAGGGGAGGGGTGGGGGGAAGGTGTTTTTAAGATTTCATTTCTCATTATCCTACTCTGATTTGATTGCTAATAAACTAAACTAATTTCCCCAACACAAGCCTGTTTTGCCCATGATGGTAATTGGTGAGTGATCTCTCCCTGTCCTTATCTCAACCCATGAACATTTCATTGTATTTTCTCTCCCCTGCCCAGCTGAGGAGTGGAGTGATAGAGCAGCTCTGGTGGGCACCTGACATCCAGCCAGGGTCAACCCACCCCAGTTGTTAATAAATCAGTCCATTGTCTAGAGTTATTGCTAAAATTGGTCCGTAGAAGACTGAGAAAATTCTGTATTTCTAACAAAACATTTCCTTTTTAGCGTAATAGTAAAATGATTATAATTACAAAATAGAGCTCTTTCACCCTCCTACAGCACAAGAGGAACAAGATAGCTTGACATAATGGAGGCAAATTATTAATGAAGGAATATAAAGAACTTTTTGCATGTTGGCCTGTCCCATTGAACAGCAGGGAGTCAAACGCAGTAGCATTGCATCAGAGGAGCCAAAGTCCTCTGTTTAGCTTCTATGTTTTCATTCTATTTTATATACCATACCGTTTTCTTTGAAATGCTATGTTAACTGTTCAGGCTTGATCTGCGTAAATCTCAGAACCATAAAGGAGATGGTCAGAAACCCTGTCAACTTGTCTACAACAATTCTGCATGGCTCAGCCTGCTCTTTTGTTTTTCTTCCCATTGTCTTCATCTTAGGTGTAACAATCTCCTTCCATTTCCCTTTTGGATTAGAGGGGCTGAGTCTCCAATGGTCTCACCAATCTTCTCCTGGATGAGGGAGAACATTTCCATTCACTGGAATTCAACTCCCATTTTCACACACCACTTTCTCAACTCCTATCTCCTCTCCAGTTTCATAACTCATGAGAAAAATAATTGCTCCATGACAACATTTCTGTCACTAGCACAGCAAAATGGGTAGGAGGCCTGTTCACATTTTGTTTTTCAGTCTGTCTGGGAGGGAAAGTTAAGACTGCCTCTATCTGAGAACACGTGGCAAAGAGACAGCTTTAATTTCAAATGCTTTACACCACTAGCACCAGTGCCTTAGCACTAATAATTATCTAGTGGATGTTTCTTTTCCAAATTTATCTTAGAAAACATCCTTGAATATCAGCCCCCAAATTTTCCTCTTGTAATTCCTGCCCCCTGCTAAAGTACCATGAGGCACTCTTAAAAATCTCTGTTTCTCTCTACTGTTATTCTTACAATTTAGACAGGGTGATAACAGTCTCTCTAGATAGCTTAACTCCCCTGTCTGGAGAAACAAGTCCAGGCTTCCAAAATCTGAAACAAATAATGTTTGGACTGAGGCAGCCTTGAAACACACTAGAGGAATTAGATCAATTAGGAAATCAGCAGCCTTTGAAAACTTTGCAGTAGAAACCTTGCCTCCACCCTCATACCAAGACAAAACCCACAATACACCTAGAAGCTTTGCTGCATTTGAATGTATACTTATTAGTAGCAATAGGGTATTTCTTTGGCTTGCAAACTGAAATTAGGACTGTACAGTGGTAGGTGTAAATATATAGGCAACAGAAACAGTTTGTGCTGAAGATTTTCTAATTTAAATAGACAAGACAAAGGGTGAAAAATAAACCAGAACTCAAAAGCAGAGACTCGCTTAGAACATGGATCAGGAACAGAGCTAGAAACAATCTCAGATGTTTTGACTCCCAGACCAGTTATTCTACTGAATCCTTATTTCTCCTTTATTCTTTTAGACAGAAAATAATAATAATAATAGTTTTTTTACTCATTGGGGAAAAAAAACCCCACAGCTTCACATAATTTTTCATTCCATTTGCTTAGATGACTGGCCTGATATTTGAGTAGCTAAAAACCTCTCCCTCATAAACACTTTATTTCACATGCCTAACTAAGAATTATTTTGTGATAAAATTGTCTAAACTTCCTCATCATTAACTTCTTTAAATTATACTGTCTGAAGATGTTTATGGATTAGCTAAGTAATCTGCTGTGGAGCACAAACTGCAAACCAAAGTGAAATTGAATTCCCAGATGACTGAGAAGGTAATTAATGATTTAACTGCACAACTGTTAGCAGATCTATAATGCAACTTAAAAGCTAATTGAGAACTGTACAGCCAAAGGAAAGAGGAAAGCATAGAGCGGCCACAATACTCCTTTGAGTAGTATTTGGTCAGCCTGCTGTCAGAGAAAGCAGAAAAATAGCTATCCCTACCTCATATAAAAATAAAGACACTATACAAAAATATGTGCTAGCTTTGGGGAATTGGCATTTTATGATCACCTCATTAAGAGGGCAAGTTTCTAGCAGAGCACTGAATTCCACAACTTCCCCTTCTCCCTGGCTAGTAGCATTAACATGCTCCATTTCTCTCCCCATTCACAATGCATCAAAACCCACCACAGCAAACAAGCTACCCAAAATAGGCAGGAAATGCTTTCTGCTGCCATTTGATAGCCCGGTTATCTTAATTAGTCCCAGCTGACTGAGGAAGCCCAGAAATAGGGCAATAGACTGGGTTGTGCTTTTACCTGGAGGAACTTTTCCAGATTCATAGCAGCTGCTACAGAATCTTTAAGGATCAACAGCTCTTTTGCCACCTTATCTCTGAGTAAGTCTTAATCTTTTCACAGTACATGTGAGTATTTAGCATCCTACCACAGCTAAGGAAGTGAATAATGATTTAAGTCGTACAAGGATTTGCTCCGCTCCAGCAATGTGCAATCCAGAAGGAAGGCCATAGATTAGATTTACCAGAGAAAGTGCATGACTAAATCTCACTGTCATAGCCCTCAAGCCCTATAACATACATAGCATCCACAGACCCTGAATTTTTAGAGCAATAATTGTTAGTAAAGGTGCCAAGGCCAAAATGTGTAAAACTTTGGAGTACCAAAGCCCTATGTATTTTTCAGTGTAAGGCACTCCTTTCAGCAGCAAGTCAGAGTAGCACACATTTTCCACATCTGTTTAGTAGTTTGGATACCACTACATGAGGTGCTTCAGAATGACATGTCAATATTCCCTTTTGTCATGCAGTTATGTAGTTAAAGGGTCACCCAGACGTGATAGATATCTGTGGTCACTCCAGTTCTCTCTCCGAAAGGACATGAGCTGCGTCATCAGCTACCACCAAAGCAACTGCCATAACCTGTACCTCATGAGTTGTTCAAAGAGTTAATCTGGGAAAGTGAGAATACATATGTACTAACATTCCCTCCAGTAGAAAAAGGATTTCAGCTTGAATCAATACACTCTGGGTAGCTGTACTACCCAACCTTCCAGTGTCAATCACTGCAGCTCTATCTAACCATGTTTTATGAGCCAGAGTGGGTGTAAGTGTGTCAGTACAAGAAATGGAGCACAGACCTGGTTCCTTTTTGAATGTTACTGACTCCCCACAGGCCAGAATGAGGTATATGAGAGTCACGTCTCAGGACATTCCCTCCTCAGCATCTCTCCTTGGCTACTTTTGCTGCCTTCCTACTCCCTGTGCTGGCACTGACAGGAATGTCCCTTTGCAGACACTGCTCCCACAGTTTTATAGATAATACTGATTAGGGCTCTGTATTCTATTAAGCAATCAAACCTCTAAGGGTGCAGCCCCTCAGCAATTGTGGGTTTACCTGTATTTTTTTTTTACTGTTAGCAGTAAGTTGTTCTCTTTATTGTAGATATAGCCTGGTTTGAAAATCCCATTATAAATTCCTATGAAAGTGTCACATGTGTTAACAGAGGGACAGGAGCAACAGACAGGTAAGATCCAAGGCCAGCTCTTCAGTAAAGATCCTGTCATTGATTCATTAGCGTGAAACACAGAAGAGACCATCATGTCTTTTAGATATGAAAAATATGTAGCTTTCCTCAAATCTTTTTTAATTTAAAGTAAAATCTTGGCTTAAATTCTTCCAAATGAAAGTCCAGTAGAATGAAATGAGTGTGAAAGAGATCAGATGCTGTAATAAATTATTAGTCTTTTAAAGCCACAAGGTCAGTGAGAACTGGAACTGAGTCTGTACCTTAGGTATTTGTATTACGTCTTAATCTCCTTTAACATCCCCCAACATCCTTTAAATACTTCATTAAACACATCTACATATGATCCTAGATCATACACATTCAAGTGCTGCCTGTATATAGTTGTACACAGTGTGCAGTATATGTTTGCTTGCCGGCTTCTTCCTCTTGAAGTGGATAAGAGACTGAACTGGCTTTCTGCAATTAGGAGCAGTATTTAAATATTTGTCCTCTAGCCAGGTGACAACTTCTGTGAAGTTGTAGGAGAGAGAACTGCCTGTTTGACATATTTGGTTGAAATTCATCAGTAAGTTGAAAAGATATTGGAGGTAATGATTCATTAAAAAAAAAACCAACAACAAAACCCTATGAATAGAGAACACAGCCTTTAAATATCTAAGCTAAAACACTGACTGAAACCCATGCTGGATTGAAATCTTGGCCTTGCTGAAGTCAAAGGTGATTATATTTCAGCCCTGACAGTGTTTCACCTTACATGTTCTATGAGCCAACCTATGGAATTGTATATCAAAAAGACAGCTGTTTGTTTTGATAATAAAATAAAAAGAAGATACTAGTAAATCCATCACTGTTCTTCCCCTCCCTGATAAATATATTCTTCACAGTCCCTGCCTCTGAAAGGCTAGCTGTCTCCTAAAGGCAGGAGCAATGAAATCACAGCATTCAGCCTCCTGCCTTTCTGTTTCTCCTAAAACTGTTTTATCTGGAGGAAAAGGATCCTACATTTTCTAAAATCAGCACTTAGTTGTGTACTTGAGCACCACAGTTACAAGGTAACAAGAGGTCTTTGAATAGACCCTAAAGTTTTCAAGTACTGTCTTTGTTATGTGTCGATACAGTGCCTGACATAACAAAGCCAAAGGCTTTCCATGCTCTAATGCTGTCTATAAATAAATAAATAAATAAATAAAATTAATAAAATGTCTCATGCAGAACAATTTGAAGAGTCAAAGCAACAGTAGTTTTCTTTTTCCCTTATTTCAATCCATTTTGCAAGACAGAATTACATCGCTGAACAGAATGCAGAGAGAGCCTGTGAACAGGCAGATTGGCTAAATGTACAGGTTGTTAATCCTCTAGAACTGACCTGTTATCACAGTTAAATCCCTCTCTTCAGAAAAAAAGAGAATGAGAGCACAACTCCTGTGCTTATGTTTGTGTTAATTTATTGTTGTTTAATTGTCATCTTGCAATACAAGTAATGCTTTCTACCCAGGACATTCCCAGGAAACAAAAAAGGCTCTTCACCTCTCTCTGGTCCCTTATGATCTGTGTCCTGACCAGAGCTGCTGAAATGTAACAGGCTTTTAAATAAATCAGTTTTAATTTTAATGCAGCTTGTTCAAAGCTTAGAAATGTTGTTGCTGCTGCACAGGCAGAAGGAGAGCTAAGCAAGATACAATCTAGTCAGAAATATTCGCTTTTGTACTTTTCCTGTTTGCAGTGTGATTTTTAGATAAAAGAAGAAATTTGTTTGCTCTGTTTTGAGCAAGGCCACTGAAAAGGAGAAAAGTTTTGTAGATCCCTTTCAAGAGAATAAGAAACAGTTTCATCATCTGCAGACTTCTGAGTCCCTCTTAACAGTAGAGGTGAGGATTTGCAGTAGCAATATACTATCAAGACATGTTATAGGTATCTTAGAGCTATTATCTCATATAGGTGAATGTAACAATACCTGCAGAGAATACCAGAGGTGCCTACATAGGATAGTAGTTATGAGAAAGCTACTGATGTGTCAGACTGTTCATTAACTGGGTACTAAAATGTCTATTCTGAATCTAAGGTTTCAATAACTACTTACAATCTCCTTAATAAGAAGTGTGGAAGGATAGTATGCATAAATGGCATCTGTACAGTGACTATGTGCATAATCAACAGAATTGAGATGATGTTCACAGTGAGTTGGGAACTCGATGTACGAGTTACTCAATCTTATTGGATGTCTTACACATACTTTAGATCACAGTTCAGCAACTGAAATCATCTTCCATAACCTGACAAATCCTGGCTCTTATTTGTAATCTTTCATGTACCCAAATATCAACGCAGCGTTGTTGTAGTTACTATAGGAAAGCTGTGTGTAGCACTTGGTCATGCCGGGTCAGAGAATGTTATTAAACAACCAGAAGCAAAACACTGGCAAAAGAAAATCAACTTTCTTATTGCTGTTAAGGCACGTGCCTTGGCACTTTGCTGAATCCAGGCCTAATTTAGCATTTCTCGCTTTAAGCAGGCATTGAGAACAATATGTTCTTATGATATTAATATAACCCATCTGCCAGTTGCATAAAGGCTGGTAAATTACCTCATCATTTTTAATCCTACATTACAAGAAAAAAAGTGACAAAGAAACCCACCCCCAGTATTACTGGGGTGCTGCAAAGCTGTGGAGGAAAATCTTGATGGTTTCAAAGCAACCCTTGCCATGGTCTGAGCACAGACCTTCCATTCTCATCAAATGTACAAACACCAGAATATCAAAAAGTCAGGACAAACAAATCTGTGCAGGCATCAATGATGACAGTCACAACGTACTCTTGCTGTGCCTTGCTGTACTCTTGGAAACTAGAGCAGAGATTCCTCTTGGCCCCAACAGTGACCTGCAGTTTACCTTGTCCAAGGAGTGAGGTACTCCCACAACTGCGATATCCACAGAAAATCGTACCTTCTTCTGAGACAGATTTTTCTAGATTCCAGTATGAAGCCTGCTTTACCCTATTCAGCCCTCTGTAAGGGCACTATTGATAGAAGTGTGCTCGTAAATGGGAATGAGTAAAAATCATGGGCCTCAAAGTGTAAGAAGAGTCCATTCAAATCCACTTGCAGAACAACTATATCAGTCAGGGCTAATTAGGTCAGGTGCAGCACTGCACTAGTATGCTGGGTTTAGATTCAAACAGGTAATTTCATATGAACTGACTTAGATGCTCTGTCACAGTAAGTCTCTCTCAATCATCCTCCACTTTGACCTTGGTCAGGAGAGCCAGTTTGTTCCCTTTGATGTCAGATTTTCTTGGGGAGAACAGTCCTATTCATCTTCTCCATTGCTGTGCCCCAGGGACAGAGAATGACTCTGTTGTGCTTACAGTTGTGAACAAATCTGAAATGGTACCCAAATTTTGTTCTGCTTCAATAAAAATGCAATGGCTGAAGCAATGTTTTGAAATTTGGTTCTCCAAAACTGAGTGAAGTTAACAAGGAAAGGACTGTTTCATAGTATTCCCCATATGGGTTTATATATTATACTGCTATTATCTAAATAATCCTGGAAAAACAATGCTGAAATATAAAAGAAAATTGTATTTTAATTATATGCATATATTCCATTTATGAACAAGATTTTATGTAAGAACATTAGGTGGTATCAAACATAAACTCATCAGTTTTCAAGGTGAAAAGAAATCATAAATGTTAATCTTGACTGACTGCCTGCAGAGTACAAGCCAAAGACCCTTACACATTGACAACTAGACCCATAGTTTTTGGCTGAACTAGATGTTAAGGAAATATATTCAAATAAGATTCCTAGTCCTGATGAAAAGATACACAAATAAAAGTCTTCCAAATACCATACTGGGTCATTCCAATACTGAATTTTCCTAATGCAAAAATAATGACTTAAATTTATTAATTTCAGTAGAGCTATAACAAATAATACCAGCTGTGCTTTTGGCTCTCGACTCAGGTTTGCTTTGTATTTGACAGGAGTAATTCTGTTTATTTGTTGGAGTTTCACCATTGCTTTCATTACAAGGGCACAAATCCAGTGCAACAGTTCTAGAGACAGGACCTCAATACAGAAGACTACTTAGAAAAACAGATAATAAACGTCTTTCATAAGACTTGCACAAACCTGCAATAAAACAAGCAGTAACAATGTTAATAGATATTTTTATTTGCTTTTGTTCTATTTTCTTCCAGGAATTGTTTTAAATTTGAGTCACAATCGTTCATATCATGGTTCAAAAAAGAACAACATCATGTTGACTGAGAACTGGCTAAAGGATCATAAACAGGAGGTAAGAATAAATAATCATGCATTAAGATGAGATGCTGCATTCAACAGGAAGAAAGGGACTGGTGTTAGACCTGCTTTTACCTAACAGCATTATTAATGGTCTTGAAGAAGGAACAAACAGGACATTAATTAGAGTCTGTGGATCTAACTGAATTGAGATGTTTGCAAACACCATTGAGAAAGGGAAAATTATACAAAGGGAAAAGAAAAATGAGCAGGGATCAGCACAGGCTTCACCTTGACCAAATGCAGGTAATGAGATGAGGGAAAGCAAATTCACACATACCTAGTCAGTGGATGGAATTCCCAGAAACAAAATATCAACATAAACATGACAGATAAAGTGAAATAGAAAAAAAAATATATATTGCAACAGGACAATAAGAAACAAAACAAGACAATCTGAAAAAGGATGTGGAAGTAAGGTCCTGACTCAGGAAGACAACCAACCTTACCCACAGCTATTGACAGAAGGAAAAAATCTGGCTTGGATGTAGTTATTTCGTTTGCGTGAACAACGGCTTCACATGACAGACCAAAGTAACGCACCTGAAACTGACTCTGGAACACTACTACTTTCAGATGCTAGAGATATATTGAGTAAACGACCAGAAGGGTATTCGTGGGAAAATACAAAATGAGTCCCTAGCTGTCATTTTAAAAAGCGATTAAATCATAGAGCTGTCAGTGCTTATTTTTAGTCTCACATCAGTGTGCAACAAGTACAGCACATTCCTTTAGATGATGTATCATCCTGATTGGCTTATCATTACAATTAACAAATCCTACTAGTATCTGATAGACATATAGCCTCCATGCCAATCACACAGAAACTAGACTAATCCCTCACCTTTTACTGCAAAGAGGAAATACCTACAAAACATGGGAACATTTAGAAACAGAAAAGTTCCAAGATCTTGCAAAAATTAAAAGGAGTTAATTGCAAATTAGAAAAGACATTAGAGCTCCAAAGCAAGTAGGTAACTACTGTAATTTCGACTTTGCTAGTGAATCCCTCTGAGGTTTTGGTTAACCCTTATGGAGCAACTCGTTGACTCAGCTCAGAGATCCATCTCAGAGCTATGGCCCCATGAGGTTAAGCATTAAATATCCAAGTAAGAACAAATATTTGCGTATGAGCAGTTCAAAATCTACGGAACACTGAAAGGCAATTTTTAATGAACACTTTAGCTCATCTGCCACTAAAACCAAACCAGGCCTTTCCTGTAGGCCCGCACTCCCTTTTCCACATTCACTGCAGGTTCGACTTGCTCGGCTTACTCCTTTCTCCAGGGTAGATTGACTGATGTAAACATTCTTAGGTCCGTTGCTATTTCTTTAAGTTATGCCATTTTACACCAAGTGAAAAAGATTGTGTAGAGAGTGAGGCAAAGCTGGTCTATGGTATGCTTTACAATCTCTGTTATCTTGACTAGCGATGTCACATGTGCACACCAACCACTTAACAGGGACATGGATCCTTGATCCTGCACTGTCAAAACAGAATGAATGAACTTGGATAAGCTGCAGATGTGTTGCATACCTACAGTTAAATTAGTGGACCAGAACCTGCATTTTTGTGCACCTTTGGTAAATCAGAATATATCTGAGGTTCAAGAATAATTAATGGCTGGTTGCTTGGCACTACTGAAAGCCAGACCACATCCTAGTTAATAAAGTTGAAATTACATTCACTATGGTGTCTAGGCAATCCATATAAAAGCTAGGAATAGAATTAATGGAATTAGATGCAGAAAAAGATATTTAAGGTGAGTAACGAGAAAAGTCATAGGTGGCAGATCCGTTAGACTGGACAGCAGTCTCCATTCTGCAGGGAGTGGAAGAAACCTTCGTTGCATGGGTCATTTAAAAACACTCTCAACAAAGTATAGGGAAATATACATGAAGGAGCAATCAATATTTAGTTGGAGACATTGTGGCAGTGCAACAAATGATCTAGCTAGTTTCTTCTTTCTATAGTTTTTAGGATTTACTGATTTCTCTAGATGTGGTTAGTTTCTGATTTTTAAAATTCTATCAGGTGGATTCATCTGTTAATCACCATACAACACAAAATCAATACATACAGAAGGCAAGAAAAAAACAAGAATGAGGAGGATTGCTTAAAAAGGTTAAAAGCACTGAATAAAATCTGAAAGATTTTCTTTTCTACCATTACATGTGAACACCTTTACTTTCGTAAATCACAACTGGCAACTAGTTTATCAGCAAAAACCTATTGTGACTGACCATAAATGTGCTGGTAAGAGGAACACATGAATATACGGAAAGTAAACACATATTAGATACCTCTGTTTAGCAGATAGTAACTCCAAGTGGCATGAAAATCAATCATGGGAGATTGAATTGCACTCTTTATGTGCCCTGCTGATGTAAATCTGGAATAACTCCATGCAATTCACAGTGAAAACTCTGTATTTAGAGTGGTACAAGTGTTAAGTTTGTAAAACTCTGCTATGAATAGCTGAAGTTTTCCAGTTTCTCAGCTGAGCACAGAAAAAAACCTGTATTCATTTAAATGCAAGTCATGACAGATTTACAGCTGGAGGAAATGAGAACTAGCTTTGAGAATAATGCAAAACAGAAAAAAAAATCCAAAGGTAAATTTAAAACAAGAGTACAGCCTTGTTGTGTTTAACCCTCCTTGCCAGGAAACAATGACTTGCCTGAGATCTTGTGATTGATAAAGTGTTCTATGTTGGTTTGATGCTTCTGCTCTGAGGAAAAAAAAAGAAAGATTAGTATAAAACTAGCACTGGGCGCAAAGGAAGGGATGACACTGTAGCATTTTGCAGAGGTCTGTTCTGTTAAATACCTCCATTGATTATTTGGGAAAGAGAGGGATCCGTGAAGGGCTTCGCTAATCATTCAGAAATTTTCAGGATAAGGGCTGATGAGGGCTGATGGTGAAAAACAGAGAAGGATCTAATGAGATTGAGTGATTAAGAATGAAAATGGCAGATGTAATTCAGTGTACGTAAAGTGACGCTCTTAGGGGCATAAATCTTACTTTTACTTATAAAAAGATGTCTCTGAGCTCACTACTACTACTCAGAATTGAGATCTTGGTGTTGTAACAGATGATGATGAAAATATCACCTCAGTACTCAGTAGTGATCAAAAAGCAAATATCGACAAAAGAATAAAGAATAGAATATAGTATCATGATGACATTTTAAAAATCTCAATTACAAGAGGAAGGTTTGGTCTGCCATCTTTCAGAGAATATAGCAGCACTATGAAGACATAGAAAGAAGATTCAGGAATGATCAAAACTGTGGAACAGCCACCAAATAAGGAAAGCTACATGTACTTGTCAGCATAAAAAAAAGCGAATTAAGGAGATAAGTCATAGAGGGCTACAAAATTATAACTGGAGAGGGCAAATAGGAATACATTTTCACTGCTTCTGCCAGTAAAAAACTAAAGGATGTCGAAGTACTAGGTTCAAAATAAGTAAACATAACTCAGGTGGCTCTTTATTCAGTGCATAGATAAGCTGTGATCCTCCTTACACAGAATATTTTGGATGCTAAACATTTTTTACAGGAGTTAAAGAGGTGACTGAACACCTTCATGGATCTGAAATCTGTTGAGGGATATCAAAGACAGCTAAGCTGAACATTCTTGGGGAGCAGGAGAATATTCTGAGAAATATTTGTTCTTGTATTTTTATGTCTTAATAGGGTTCACTTTTACTGGTCACAGGTGGACCTTTTGTCGGAGAAAATACTTCTGTTCTTATGTTCTACAGCCACAGAAAAATGGTTTTACCTGTAGAGGAAAGATGAATGATGGAAATCACTGGCTTTTTTCTGCTGTAGTGGCATGTGGTAATTTTGTTTATTTAATGTCTGACAGAGCATTCCATATCATTGCCCAGCAAAGGATTTAAGCACACACTAGTTTAAGCCACAGGAACAGGATCTTCTGAGTTTTTATTCAGAAAAATACAGATGTAAAGGAGACTACATACAGATTAAAATTTTGGACAAGAATGCTTGAGGAACATCTTTTTACAGGGGAGTTCAACTATAGTGCTCTCAGAAAAAAAGGGAGCTGAGCATGGCACAGATTCTTTTTCATAAGTGAAGGCAATCAAAACCTGTAAGTGCTTGATCAACCCCCATCCTCTCAAGATAGTAGAAAGCACCTTCATCATCTTTAACAGCCACGGGATCAGACAGATTTGGATAATAAGTTTGTTGATAACTTTTGCTCTGAATAATACCAGGTTAAAGGTCTCCCACGGGCTCAAGTAGTCCGCTGGGCTATTATGGTAGAAGCAAGTTAATTTCTTTTGTGGGTTGACTTTGTGCAAGAGGTCAGATCACCCCATTAGACTCAATATTAACCACTTCCCTGAGAGAAGGGATCAGATTCTCATTTAAAACATTGCCACCTGGAGGAAGATCTCCACATAAGTTCAAGTTGGCTGAAACTCAAATTTCTAGGTTTGTAACAAGATACCTTAATTATTCTGTTACCAATTTTTTGTCTGCCTGGGGCTTTAGAAGAAAAGAATAAATATAACATTTTAAGGAGATCATAAAATGCACCAAGGTGTGTAGCTGTTACAAGATAATTACATACTCTAGAGGTATAATACCATGTACCTTGAAGATATAAGAATTGCAGGTACTTTAGCTAAGTGCATTCCCCGGAGTATATAATTCTATGCAGAATATGGTATAATGGACTCTTAAGTGGACAAAATCAGAAGGCTAAGTCATTCTGAGCTAAGTATTGTCCCATCATCAAACAGATTGGGCTCTTAATTAGTCAGTTAAACTACTTTCTCTCTCATTTTCATTGGCTTCTGTTAGATGTTCATCTGCAAGCACAATTTTCATTTTGTTAAGGTTGATCATAACCACAGAAGACTACAAGGACTCACAGTAGTCTAATGTAACCCTCTAATTACCTGAGCACATTAACAAAAGGAATAAAATGTTACTTTGCACCAACATCACCAAAGTAATAAAAGCAACATCTCTCCAAAAAAAAAAAAAAAGGAGAAAGCAAAGATGAAATAGACACCTGTAATGTCAGAGTCATGTACCCATGGTGATAAAACAAAAACATCTATAATGATCTCAAATATCAGATATCGTAATTATTCTTTCCAGATGGGACATCCCATTTTGACAGTTCTTTTAATCCTCTTCATGATTCTACAAGTCAAATTCTGATCTCACATGTGGCAGTACAATACACAATGTGGCACCAATAGTCTTACACCAGCAGAAAGCAGAAGTAAAACAGAGAGTACCATTCCCATTGCTTCTCCTGCCACCAGCTGTCTCGTATCATCCACTCCCTCATTCTGTAAAGGCCTATGAAAAAGGCCTCTGAGATCTCCATAGTAGTCTGGGGATTAAGATATTAAATTTGCTTGGATGGTTCATTCATCCCTTCAAGCACCAAAAACCACACAAGGTTTTTAGTCTCATATTGTTCCTACAGTCTGATTAACTTTGACTAAGTATTTGATAAAAATAATCCTATTGATGGGAGCATATGCTTTTTATTCTACATTTTACTAACATAAATATATGCACAACCCAAATTTACCATGCTGCATCAGATTCCCAAGATGCAGAGCAATGTATTATACAAAATACGTTTGCAAAATTCATTATAAATACTGTTGCTAATACTACTAATTTTTATGATGATGTAAATGATGTCTCCAGGTCAAAACCCAAAACTTTGTGACATCAGATCTCGCATAAAAACAAATGATCTCTGCTCCTGGGAGTTATCAATATATAAATAAGAGACAGCTTCTTGGAGCCTTTTGTGGGACTTGTCTCACCCAATTTCACATTCCTTCTAGAGCTTAATACCATTTGCTGTGCCTACCCAATGGAGTTCAACACATCTAACACATATCTGTTTTGGGAATATGTGTCTGGTTTGTGCCTGTCTATTGACCGATTGAAGAAGGATCCTAGACAACCAGCTTAAACTAAATGTCTAGCTGCTATGTAATTAGAAGTTAGTGACTTATCTTGTGATCAAATCCATATATTACTATCTCACAAACACCATTGGCTCCTCAGGCCTTTCCAGTCATTAAGCTTCAATGAAAATGCTCAACTGTGCAACTGCATGTATTCTCACATGCTTAGAAGCCAGCGTGCACTCCAAACTGAATGGACAGAGAAAGCATTATTCCCAAATTGTACTAGGTTGTAACTTTTTTTTTTTACAATTAGACACAAGTTAATATATTTTGTAACAGGACTCCTGGAACAGTCTTCTAAGTTTAGCCATGTCAATAACATGATCTGAGATGGATGAAGTGCTTAAGCATAATAACATGAAGAAACCTTTTCTTTGTTCAAAGATGTATAAAGATTTGCTTTTGTCTTTTTATATCTAATTCTATGTTTATTTCTGTACCACATTACATATAAGATGCATTTTATCAGGAAGGAAGATAAGACCCCGTGATATCTAGACATGATTTCCCACCAGTCTGGAGAAACAGAGGAGAATATCTGATGTGTTTCATTGCCCAGAGGGGAAATATTAATTTGACTCATAAGGAAGTAATAATACGTGCTATAAATTTTTAATGTATAATTGACACATTTGGACACATGAAATGATGAAATCATGATCCTGTTCCTACTGGAACTATCTATTAAGGAGCACATCTGCACCTGCAGATGCAAAGGGGTTTCCTTAGTTCTCAAATTTTAATTTTGTCTCTCTCTTTTCCAGGAATTCTCTCCAGCCCACTGAGGCATCAGTAAATATTCTTGAAGTATACAGATGTGAAGCATTCAGGGAACACTCAAAAGCTTCACTTGGCTCTCTTTTCATCTCTACTGCTTCTCTTTCTGAAAAGGGAGGATTTGTTCCATTCTCAATGGAATAAATGCATAAATAACAGTGGATCACATTGTTTTATTAAACAGGTGTAGAAAAATCCCTCACAATTGTACAATCTTTTCTTTTTCTCAGAAGAAAAGATCCATACAACTCTTACAACACAGGAACAGATGCTGAGGTAGCTTCAGTGAAGTTGCTCTCGTACCTGCTAGGAAAGCGACCTCCAAACAATTTCTGATTGGTGTTAAGGAAAAAAAAAAAAAGTTGCATTTCAGGAAAAAAAAAGTATTTCAATCCAGGATGATTAAAAAATATGTTATTTCCTATCTAGTGGCTGAATAAACATGACCTATTTATACAGTAATAAATTTAATTGTGTCTCTCCCTTTCTTTCTGATCCAAGGAAGTAGGAATTGTAATTTTGCATAATATGATTAATATTGTTCTTACTTTTCTAATGACAGAAGGCTCATCTACTACAATATTGCATTTGTGTCTACAGATAATTGCCTTCCTTCAGAGAGTGGTCTGAATAATAATCTGGAGTAATTAAAATAAACTGGCATAATTTCAGAGTGTATTGCTACTGTACAAAAGTAACCAGCAGGCACATTTTGGGGAAGTAAACTTCAGTATGACTTATTCACTCACAGATGGCAGAGGCATTTTATGGCATCATAGTTTAATTCCTGGCAGTTGAGAATTCTGCAAAAATTGCCTGGATATGTAGAGTTTGAAGAATGAGAACGAGGAACATGAGTTGTTAAGTATATGGCTGCATACAGAAAGTTCCCTCCTCTCTAACACAGAATCACATGAACATTAACCTGTCAAAACGCTGTGCAGCCATGTGAAAGGCATCTTCTTCTTTAGCTAACATGCCCAGGCTCTCAGCCAGGGTTACAACTGTATACAGAACTAATACAGATCCATGATTCCTCAACCAGTTTTGGGATAAATCCAACTTAAATGATAGGCTCTAGGTTTATGCTTTCTCATACTCAAGAGAAGAACTACAGGTGAAATTTTTTCTGTTTAATTTTAGCCTTCTAAAACTTAAACATCTAGTTACTCAGGCTCTTTGTGACCCATGGAGGATGGAGCATACAAAAAGCATGATGCAAGCCTAACCTAAAATGTTTCATCAGATAGATGGATGAGTCATCTTCAAAAGGTGCCAATATCTTCCCAATGTCTATGGGGAAGAAATAGCATAAGCCTGGATTTCAGTTTTTTACAGGGTTAATGTTAAGAAAAGCAAATTTCTGCATCCAGTTGCAATAGCCAAGGTACGTTTTTCTTTACGCCTTCCAGTTAGCATCCTGTCTCTCTGTCCGCTCATTCCCATGGATGCTAGGCATCCTTTGTAGAAAGGCTGTACTCTGAACCAGATGCTAACTTGAAGTCCACAAAGCTCTTCCATTGTAAGACATTTTCCCTTTTTTCTATAAAGTTTTATTATTTCCTGCATCTGCTCCAGTTTTGCAACAACCTGCTAAAAATATGACCAGAAGTAGACCATTTTAATTTATCAGTCTTTTGATATGATATATAAGCCTAAAAATCACCTCCTTATAGCTACTGTTTCCCAGTTTATAAATCCAAAGATCATATTGTCGTTTTATTTTTGGATTAGCATCATGTCAGAAATGGAAGGAGAGTTTCTTGCTTACAGATTTTTTTCCAGGTATCTTTCCACGCACTTCATAGAATGGCTTCCAGTTATGGCAATAAGGTGTGAAACTATGAATTTTTGTTTATTAGAATGCATTTTAGCTAGTCCATCTTTGCCATCACTTGTAATTCTGCCACCCTGCATCTTAGGTCCCAGTTTTAGCAGCAGTAACATTACATGCAACTTACTGACAAAATTACTGAATAACGTGGGGCCTACTGCTACTTCCAGCAGTGAGACAATTAAATTAGCCAATTCTTAATCAATTCAACATATACCCTTTTAACATTATATAGTGCTAATTTTTTTTTTTTTCAGGATATTTTGCAGTACTTGATCAAATGTCTCAGAAAAGTTTAAGAGTAATTAATCTTTTCTATTACTCCTCAAACTTCTAAGGTCATCAGAGAAAAGACATTGTTTGAGAAGATTTATTTTCCATAAAATAACTTTAGTATTGATTACATTACTAGTCCTTAATTGTTTTTTAATTGAATACTGTATCAGTTTTCCATTATTTTGCATAGGATTGCTGGTAGACTAACGGTCCACAGCTACTCACATCAGTTACATTCCCTTCCAGGCTTTTGGCTTTTCTCCAGGGATCAAAGCTAACGGCTACCCAAAGATTTTCTCAACAAAACCTCCTGGGATTCCTGAGTGAATTCATCTGAGCTTGCTCTTTTAAAATATATCTTCCTTATAGGGAAAATTTGTTTTATTTTAAAGTTCTTAATTACTAGTGGACTGCGAGTTTTATTATTTTCACCTGCTAAAAGTACACCCTCCTTCTTACCAGATAGTGAACACAAGTATTTATTGAACACTTTTTGGTTTAGTGTATTAATAATAACCTCTCTATTAGCTGTAAGTGTAATAGTTGTACTCAAAGTTTAATATTTTTCCCCAATAAGTTAAAAAAACTCTCTCTTTTTATACCTAGTTTGATCCATTCAAAACTATTTTCCTGGTATGTTTATCTTCCCTTATTAATGTCTTTAATTGCTCTGCCAGTTCGAGTAGATCATTTCCTCTTCCTTACCCTCTCTGGGCCAAATTAAAGTGTTCTGTTACATGATTAGCCAAGACTCCTTTCTGAGGTTATCTGCCACTGAACCCCACTCCTCATTGTTCAGCTTCCTTATATTTGATTTGGAATACGAAGTTAACATTAAGTTAAAAGTATCTCCCAGATAATATTTACATATGAAATTACCACATTTTTACAATATTTCCTGGATCAAAATCAGCTTTGATCCTAACAGGCAGTGAAGAGGGCATTAGATCCATGTGGATGCTGCTGTAGGCCTCAGTACAGAGAACACCAGACACCAGCTGGAACTGATAAGACTGGCAAATGGGCAAAACTCCCTTACTTTCCCAGCTCCTTACTAAAAAAAAAAGCCTGGTTCAACAGAGGATGGAAACCTGAACACACTAGTTAAATACAGTGGATAACTTTTAGTTAATATCAGGTTTTCCTCCTGAATATGACATACCATGTCAAATTTCCATGTCATATTCCCTAGCATCTTGCTGTTATATTTCCAAGCTGTAAACCCCACAGATGGTGTGTAAATTTTCATGAGTTTCTTGCTCAAATGTTTTTTCTCATCTTTCTGTCTTCTCTTCTTGTATTACATTGGGCAAGACCTGTACCTTATAATTCCAAGAAACCTTCAGTTGCCTGCAGAAGTCAAACTATTAGTTGCTTTAGTTGTTTTTGCCAGACAATTTTGAACAGTTTCTGTGTATAATCCCACAAATCCCCGTGTAATTTAAATGGGTTTATTTCTCTCTGCCTGGAATGGATTTCTGATTCAAGATGCTCCTTCAGCTGCTCATAGTTAACCTTCCATGTTCCAAACATTGCTTTAATCTCTTTTTATTGACTACATATGTTCTTTGCATTTGTTTTGGTTTGCATTCAAAAAAGCTTTCATATGATCTTTTAATTCCTTTTAGTAGTGGTTTCTAACCTGTCGTTCACAGACGACAAATTGCCAGTGAGGGTTCTTGGCTATTGCTCACTCATGAGAATTGTGAAACCTGTAACTGAAGCCAACAGCAGGAGCACAACCCAATACAATCACTCTACGTTACTTGTTCAGCATTGTTGAAAGTTGAGATCACTGCTTATAGAAAGTTTCCAAATACTCTTTTGATTAGTGATGACCAATTCTACTTTATGCTAGCTACTTTAGCTGTATTATCCATTTCTCTGTGATTTTCTCTGGGAATTTTGTCTTCAGCCATAGCAGATAAGGCAGGTTTTGATTTTCACAGAGCTCACAAAGTATGCTGTTTTCATTGCTTTTTAAGATAACACATTCTGTTCTATTTGTTCTCTGGTGTTGGAACCTTAATCTGTTTACTCAAATCTAGAACAAACTCTGTGATTACAGGTTGTGAAATACCATTTATATTATGTGAACATCTGTAAAATGCTTGTGATGATTCAAATTTGCCTGAATCCATACACAGTCAAAAATGAGAACAACCCAAGGAGCAACAGTGAGATCACATCAAGTCCTTTTGGTAAATTATGTTTAAGCTACAATATACAGATACTCTCAAAAGAGAAAGACAAAACAAACCAGCTGCTTTCTAACTTTTGTTGTTAGGTACAAATGAAACAAAATCTTTTGTGAGCTTAGCTAACTCCATGCCTTCAGACAGCAAACTTGAAAGGAAATGTGATAGAAGTATTAGATGTTCCTAAAATAATTTACATCTTTGGAAAATCTGAACTAATAAACTCCTCATTGTTGTTGCAAATGATCTGATGTGCCTTTTCTGTCCACAATTGACTCTGTCCACTGAAGTCAGTCTTTGTTTAAATCTGGGGACAGTAGGAAACACAGAATTATTTGATAAATATTAATGCCCATTGCATCTGCTAATGAATTAGAAAGAAAGGAGAACCTTGAGTCTTCATTTTGTTCCTCCAACTTTGCAGTTTTGGTTTGACCCAGGTTTCCAGGGCTTCCTAAATCCTGACTTTATATGCAAGAGTCCAGAGGCCTATGTCTGCCTGCTTGCTCCAAGATGCACTGCATTCTTGAGTTTCAAGTAGATCCACAGGAAACCTTGCCAAACCTCAGGTTTGGCAAGACACCTGAAAGGCAAAGATGACTCCACAAATTCCTACATTTTTACTTCTGCTAGAAAACATCTCACTAACTGCTCTGGTGAATGAGATTAATAACTTGCATTTAAGCTTCAATTTAGATTCACTTCAGTCTTAAGGAAAAAATATTAAATTTAATAATACAATTGCTGATAAATGTACATGTAATGTACAAAACACGCAGATGAAAATTACTCAAAAATAGCA
>NW_009608082.1:20111-24886 GCF_000690535.1 Cariama cristata
CAGGAACAATTTTTTAAACCACTTTTTAATCATTCTGCAGAACTTTTTCAGATTCTGCACACCCACACAAAATAAGCACCTAAAAAAATATAACATGCATATATAGATAGTTCACTGAATTAAATCAGGAAATACAAAGCAGAACCAAAGTTTTCTGTGGAAAATTAACTATATGAAAATACATTTTTAAATTTAAAAAAAATAAAGTTCAGTCCAGAGCTCCTACTAGCTCTCAGGTGATCATTAACTTTTTACTTTTGAAATTAATACCCACTATGGGATAGGTTATTAGCAGTGTCAAATTCAGAGAAAAGAAAGATGCCTGCAAGGCATTTCTCCATTCCCATGATCTAGTCTTTAGAAAGTGAAATGTTGCCAGCATTTGTGGTAGAGGTTCTCAGAGGAACCACTCGGTTGTAGAGGGGACCAGCTGAATTACAGGGTGCACTGACTCCACTTCATTTTCAGCAATGAGGAAAAGGAAGCCCCAATGCAGGCACAGTAATTCCGACTTATTCCTTCGTTATCATTTTTGAAACAGTTTTAAATACTGCTGAGTTACTGGGCAGGACTAGAGCAGCACTTTTCCCTCTTTGGCTCACAAATCCACCCATCCTTGTGCTGTCAAGAGATCTGTCACTGCAGCAAGACTCTCAGGGACAGCAACAGGCAAAGCTAAACTAATTCATGGGCTTTCCTCTTGAAGGGTCCTTTCCTTGGGTCTTCTGACCCAAGCCAGTGAAGGTACCAAAGAAGAACTCTGTATTTCAGCCATTGCAAGCTCTGCAGCTTTCAGTGTGGCTTTTTGAAAGCCTGTCTCCCCTATGGCCATCCTCTGCTTCCAGAGCATACAAATATAAACAAAGCTCAATAGTGAACTGTCAAATGTTTCCTTCCTGTCAGATGAGTGCAGAACTTGGAACAAGGTGGCGTAAGAGCACAGGCTTGAAGGTTAACCTTGTGGATGGTGGGTGAACCCAGTCTTGAAAGTAAGTCCAATTCCAGGCTTACACAGCGTGAAAGACAGTCAGCAGTAGAGTCCTGGAGGGGGCCTGCACCTCAACACAGCCAGCTGCAGAGAACCAGATGTGAACTAAACGGGACAGAGTGGGAAAATCCTGGCATGTTTCAACACTGTACCTCTGAGTTACCCTAAGAGGACAGGAAATGGGAACTTCTTATACACGATCCCTTGCTCAGGGCTGCGCCTGGGGTTGCAATCTAGCTCTTAAAGCAGCAACTACGAAATGTAGTGATGTCTCCTGCCAGGATAATTACATAGCTCCAGTGTCACATCTTTCAACAAGCGAAGTAATACAGAGGAACTGGGAACCTTAATGTGCATTATCATGTCACTGCTTCTTTAGGAAGAGAGAGGGGGAAAAATGAGGGGGAGATTTGTATTTCAGACATACAGTATGTGCACAAAGGCTACTAGGTCCTGCAGGGAATCCTAAAAACAATTTTCTTCTGCCTGAAAAGCTCAGGAGTCTGGTTAGCCCTCAATGACATTTTCATTTTCCTGATGGGAAAATAAAATGTTCCCAGCAGCTTAAACTCACACACTTAACAAGTAATAGGCTTTTTAAAGCACAATGCTATATGATGACATTTTATGCAGAGATCTAACTCATAAACTCAGAGAGCAAAGAAGGATACAGAAAATGACAAGCTAGATGCAGCACACATTAATATATGGTGGCAGTAAAAATCATAAAGGATGGATTGGCCCCTTACACACAGGGGTAAACAGGGAAAATCTCTGTTGCAACCAATAGGAGTATGCCAGTTTAGTGGTGGTGGGAAATGAGATCTGAAGCAAGCCTCAATAGCTCAAAGCTTACTTGGTCGTAAACACTATCGTTTAATACAAAGGCAAGGAACTATCAATGTCTCAACAGCTGTAAACATATGTTATTCAGCTGGTATGATCAATGCAGTCGTTAGAAACTTAACCAGTTCTTGCTCTAAATGTAAAATAATTTCTCCTTGCTACATATCTATCAGCTGGAAATCTAAAAGAGAGCTGGGTGAAGGCAGGTAACAAGCATTCAAAAAAATCTAAATGAAAAGTCCCTGTAAACATTTTAAACACGAAAGCACTAGATTGCAATCCTCAGTTTAGCTCTATTTCTCTTCAGGCTAATACAGCTGTGTATTATACTCAAAATCAGTATAAGTGTGCGAAATGAAGACCTTAGTTGCATAGTGAATAGCACATTTATGTATCATCCCCGTGTACTGCTTTGAATTGCAAGATTCTAGTTCGATTTGGGGACTAGGTGTTTTCACATAGCTAAAACCCTAATACATATATAGAGATGTGTGTGTTTAAAAGTATGATATGTATCACACACACATGTATATTTCAAACAAAATGTACCTCTAAGTAAAATCATTTAACTTTGAAGCTAACACTGGAGGTCAATTCAATACACTCCACCATGCTTAAAGCAGGGCCAGCTTCACAGCTTCTTACCTAGTTTATTTAGTGGATCTGTGATCTCTCTCTATACAAATATATAATGTCGTATATGTATATTTGTATGTATGTAGTACAAATACAATGTACTACCTTTAAAGGACAAGTCTGGCCTGGATCTTGGAAATGCAGCACTGAGACAGAGGACTAAAATCTGTAACAGGTCCCTGGAAAGGCTCTGGAGGAAGAACCATGTGTCAGCACAGCAACAGTGAGACATTGCTTCCATTCACTGGTGAGGAGTAGAAGGAAACTGTCCTATTGCAAGATCCCAATATCTCTTTCTTGATGTTTTCACAATTACAATTAAACATATACCTTGGAGAAGATGCTGAATATTCTTAAACAATGTGACAAATACAGAAATTAGTTCACAAGCTTGGAAGAACAGAAATGGAGAAGGCAAAGCAGGACTTGAATTGAAAACTTTCTTTTGCACCAGAATACCTTCTCTGATCCACAGCTCCTCACCTTGTTCAAGTTATTCGTCACAAAGGAGTAGCAGAACAGATCTTACAACATCTCTCTGTTGGTCAGCATTATGTTTAAATGAACAATATCCATTTAGCTCTGACTGAGAAGTCAATAGTATTTTTAAAGGCATCAACAGCCCTCACATTCTGCAATTATCCCTGCAAGCAGCACTCAGATCTAAAGCTTTGATACTGAAGCAAAATAAAAGTTTGAATTTCCAGTATTCATTCCACAGTGCCTACATCCTGTGAGCTGGGCAGATGCACTCTATCCCCCAACATAATGTAAATCAGATGGCATTAGTTTCTTTACTTACTAGGTAACTTAGTCTAAGTTTTGGCTTCTCTGCTGAATATACGCATTTCATTTTATTCCATTTTAGTTTAATGTAGTCCTAAAAAGTAACTATGACATTGAATATTTTGCTGAATCCCAGCTTCAACTGCTGTTGCAATAATGCATTTGCTTGCAGCCTACAATCCAGTTACTGGATATGTGGTAGCAATACAGGACATCCAGGACTGGTTACAGTCTTTAATAAAACAGAAGCACAAAGCTGGAGCTTGAGCTGTGTGGAAGTTCAAGTGTTTTGCTGTATACTTTCCAAGGATTTCTTCTCCTCATTTGGTTTCCTCCATTCTTTGCATTTTTAGTGACACCTTTTTAAGGGCATTTGCAGAGGGTTGTATTTTATTTCTCTTTATGTACAGTCATGATTCCAAGGGCATTTTTCATAAGAGCATTTCACATCCATCCTGTGCCACCTCCTCTCCAACTTTATGCACATTTATTCTCACTCCTGCACCAACCACTCTTTATGCTGTTATGTACATATTATATAGATGTTTTTGGAGGCTGGCAGGGAACCAGTCTAAGAGACTTATCCATGTTAATAATACCCTTCCCACTTTTTTTTTTTTTTTTAAGGCTTAGTTTTATCTTAGGTCAATTCCATGATTCACTTCTCTGCCTGGACCCACACAAAGTTGCTGTGGCACAGCTGAAGAGATGTGGGAGTAGCTGAGGACAGAAACTACTGCTGTTAGCACTACTTGCCCAGGACATGTCCATAAACCCATTCCTGGCAGACAGCCCCTTCTCTTCCCTGTTTCTGAAGATTGGTTCTGATCCAGAATTGAATGTTTAGAGGTAGACTTGTAACAGACTGAGATGAGATGTTCAAGGTCAGGCCCAAATCTGACTTTTTAAGTTTAAGAGACACCAGGAATTGAGGATGTGAATGTGGTTGTAACGGAAGTAAATCAATTGACAGAGTGGTGGAGAGAACCCACTCATCATCCATGGAAGGCAGGTGATCCACAGAGCAGGCAGAGCACGAATGCTTACCCTGAAGGATTTATGGTGCCTGCTAGACTTTGGCCTGGAGAGCATAGAACTAGCTTAGGCATCAGAGAAAGGTTTTTTCATACCATTATTTGTTCTTGTTGCTCAAGGACAAGGAGGGAAAGATTGGCAGACAATCAGGAGAGTTTTTTGACAGGTAAAAAGACAGATGATGGTTGGAGAGGCCTAATATGGATATTCTTTGCAATAAACTTCAAATAAACCACAAGAGGATACTCTAGATAAATTCAGACATTCTGAAATGGCCACACATTCTCACTGTACAGACACATCAACTTTTTATTTGCTTCACATATAATTAACAAACATTTTAAATATTGTGTAGCTTTTTTCGAGAGGTAAAATGAAAGATGTTCCAAATTTCCTTATTAAGCCACTGCAAATTCCTCTGCACTAAGTGATAACACATGCAGTGTTTACAATACCAGAAGGCTCAAAGTGCATGCAGGGAAAG
>NW_009608082.1:24917-27599 GCF_000690535.1 Cariama cristata
TGGGAAAATATACACTGAGTGTTTTGCAAAATGACTCATAAATAAATGATTCTGATTGAATCGTTGTGACTTGAATGTTTAATCCTTCAACTTATTTTCACTTGGGAAAAATTCTTGAGCAAGCTGTGGGTGAGAATATAAAAGTTTGAGTCTAGGGATGCTAAGATTTTCTCACCTCACTCAGACTGTTAAAAAGGTAAACATTTGTTGCAGGTTTGGCTGGATTAAGTGCATATATCTGTTCAGAATTGTCTTTTTTACAATTACAGGAGTCATACATTTCTCATGCTGATGTAACAGTGGTGCAAATGCAATGATCGTAAGGGAGTGATTTCTGGGCTGTGTCACTGTAAGACAGACCTCAGTTCATCTCAGAGCTTGAGCAAAAATTCTTACTTCAAGTTTTTTGCAATTATTTTCTACAAAAAAAAAAGAGATACACTAGAAGACTAGTGCCTTGTTTTCACCCATTTAATAACAACAAATGCATCCTCCTGTGTTACCTACAAAATTGCAACATAGAAATTAAACCTTTTTTATTTATAACAAATTATCACGAGCATGCCTTCCACTCTTTTGTTGATGTCACTGGTGTGATTGTGTATAGTGAACTACACTTCTTTGGCTGAAAAAGCCCCTGAAGTCCTGTAAATTCTAGATGTATGGAACTGCAGCTATCCATCTCATTTAGTTTCAATGTTGGATTAGGTGTATAAACCAAAGGTCCAGGTTTATAGCCCTAGCTAGACTTTATATACACATGACCTGGCACACAGAGATTTGACTCACCTATGCAGAAGATAAAATACCAATAATCGATATGCACATTTATGTGTTCATGCACATGTTATATACAAAGAAAGGATAATAGGAATCTTTGTTTGCAGCAAGCGAAACAAATTCATTTAACAGTGAATCCAAACTTTTAAAACTTATTCTATTTCTAAATTGCAGGCAAAATGTTATACTTGATCCTACAGCCCTCATCCCACTGGACTTCAATTAGCAGAACTATTACAATACTCACCTGAAAAAGCTTCAGAAAAAAAATCCTTTTCTGGTAGCACTTCCTCTATCAAGAACCTCCTTACCCACTAAACAGGTTATGGGGAAAATGGCTTCTCAGTTCTACCAATTAGTTCTACCACATTTGTCTTCTATTCATTCTCTTTCTAAAATAGTCGTGATTTCAGCTGACACGAGCATGTGCTTCTTAGGAGAACTGCATTCTCTCCTGCCGCACGGACCTCAGAGTCCTTAAATAACACAGAACAAATAGCAATCTCTGCTATAAACTGCAGACGAGTCCTGGGAGTACACCACAAGGTGGACATACTAAAGCATTCATACAGTTCATAAAGCCAGTGTCAGGTAGAGAGGGAAATTAAGAAGTACAAGCAAAGGAGAGAGGATATTTTAAAAATGAATTTGAAAAATTGAGAGTAAATGAAGTGGAGAAATGTTGCTTGAAGTACCATATTTTGTTTAATCTACTGTACACATTCTCCTTCTGGAGCTGCTGTGAAAATTATGCACATGGATGCTCACACACACACCTAAGTGTGTGTGCACAAATACATAGCAGCACATACAAATACTTCACAAATATAAACACGTGTGGACTTGGAAAGTGAAAGCAAACTGAAACCCTATCACCAAGCCATAAAATGTCAAAGATATTACATAAAATTAATGGTCCATGTTCTGAAGCCCTCACCCTGCAAAAGGAGTTTTAACTAAATAAGAATATCACGGTTTCATGCCAACTGCATAATACTGATACTTGCAAAATAATTTGAAAATCTTGATAGAAGGGCATAGAGAAGGTTAGAGTGTACTTTGAAAGCACTTCTGTTACATTTACGGATAGGAAAACTGAATACCTCAAAATCTTCAGCATGTTCATCTTCTCAATAGCTTCTGCCAAAAAGGAGTGCAGGTTCACCACATACAAATAAAAGAAGCAGCAGAAGCCACAGCCAGGTCTAAATTGATTACCTGAGTCAAGTTTCAGGTCACCTACAAGCCACCACAGCCTGTAAGCAGTATCTCCTAATCAAGTCAATTCAGCTGAGCTTCTGGGGATGAAGCTTGCTTTCCCACCACACTCCTTCATTTTTCAAACTTAACATCATGCTTCAAACTTTCAAGCAAAGGAATTCTGCCCATAGCAATTTTGGGTGAACAATGTCATAACACCTTTCTGACTTCCAGAGCACAGGCCTCCTCCTCTAGTTGTCCCTAAACACAGAGAGCCCCAGAAGGACAAAAAACACATCTGCAAGTAAGTTCCTCAAAAGACTTTCCATTTTACACATTCCAACAGAGCCTGGATACAACCTAATGTGCTTAAGAAATGAGTAACGGAAGACAGGCAGCCTTGGCAGAGACTGATTGATATGATGGCATGGTGAAAGTATAGCACAAATGAACACTGCTATTTGATTAATTTTTTTATTGAGCCCTGGTTGGCTGAAAGCAGTGCCCCACTTCTAGCTATTCCAGATGCTGTATACCATATTTGTAACTGAGTACAGTGAAGGGACACAATATTCCACCCAGATATCTATTTTGGCCTGAATAGCCTAAAGCCAGATTATCTTTCTATGCTTCTTATTTACATTTCATATTGAGCAGATACTTCCCTCCAGCTCCCCCCCCCCCCCCACCACTCTCCCCACC
>NW_009608082.1:27630-59435 GCF_000690535.1 Cariama cristata
CCATATGACGCCACATTGTCACTGCTAGCACAGACAGAACAAGCAAGAAAATAAACATTTCATTATGACTCTTTCTAAGTCACAACTGGATGTACTGATTCCTGGGACTTCGTGGGTAGTTGGTACTGCCTTTTCATCAGGGCATCTCATGGTGTTACTGTCTAGTCCAATAAGAGGCTCATATTAAAAACTCTCATTGGTTTAGTGAGCTAGATAAAACATAGTGATCATTTTTACTATGTAGCTGTTTGATGCTCCATAAAAGCTGGCTGTAAAAACCTACACTGCTTAGATAACTGGCCATCAGTTTTGACCTTCAGAGGTGAGGTTATAGAAAACTGTATAAATATTAAAATTAGAGGTGAAGCTGAACTGCAAAGTTCATATTCAGATCTCATATCAAATTCGCCCAACACTTCAGTGCATTGGGAATGACTGATTCGGTTTGGGACCATCTCTAATTAAAAAAATATATGTATCTAATAATCTCACATCATTCCCACTGCTATTTTTGCTATGTACCTTGCCCTAGGTCTCTCTCAGTTATTTCAGAAGCCTGAGTCATACATTTGGGCTTTGGAGAACTGAGAGTTACAGTACGGGTAACTCTAGCTCATAATGAATATATAGTATCCTTAGGAGAGTCCATGCACAAGCAAAGAGTGAGAGAGAAGAAAAATACCGCTGCAGTAAGAATCTGCACAAAAGCTGGCAGACAAAAAATACAACTAAAGTGAGCAACTCTGTAGCTAGGAGGCATAGAAAATGCAACCAAGATGTGTTAGTGGATAAGCAGTGGAAGAAACAACAATAAGCTGGAAAGGGGTATCGGAGTGGCATGAATGAGGTGACTAATTTATTCAAGAAGACAGGAGAGAGTGTTATCTATTTCTACCCATGTGAATTTGCTGTGGGCCCATCACTTTGGATCTGTGTGCTTCTCCCCACCCTTTGAACCAAGAACTATCTCCCTCAACACAGGTCCACAGCAGGTCTCCATCTTCTTGTGGGCCTGCAGTGTTATGATAACACTGGATAAAGCAAAAAAATAATTCTGGCATATATGATACAAGTCCAGAGTTATGATCCAAAGCGATAGCACAGAGTAACACCATTTTAGTCAGTGGAGGGACACTTAGGGAGCTAAACCACCACATAATGTAAAACCCCATGAGCATGAAATCAATCGAGTTCATTAGAAACATTGCGTTTCACCAGTCTTTGCTGATGCTAAATTATCTACTGCCTGTCAATAACCAGGGACCGAGCTGGGTAACAGAATCCACGACAGAGTAATTTTTCTTATCACCTGACAGCTCATCTAGATTTGAGGAAACAATTCCAATAATATATGGAGCTTCACAAACATACTAAAAGCTTCAGTTAAGAGTTTCATCTTTAGCCATCATAGCTAATTCTTTTCTTTTCTACCCTACAGCCAATAGTTACATTTATATCACATGAGACAGAATATCAAAATCAGTCTAGCCTAAAATGATAAGGTTCACAGTTAGGATTACTACAAGCCAGACCCTTCTCTGATCAAAAAACTCCATTTACTTAACAGAACAGAATCACGCCACGTCAGGATCTTCCCTGGCAATTATTTTTTCTGTTACCTGAAAAGCTGAAAATATCACGAAAAACATTGTCAATAAGGATGTTTTGGTGTCTTCAGGAGAAGGTAATTTATGTTTGAGGAGAATGAATTGGTCAGAAAATTGATTTATTTTTCCTATAATGTTGAGAATATTCTTTTACATTTCCCATAGCACACTGATTTTTGTGTAAACTATTCCAAAAGGATTTCAGTTTTCTAAGAGAAAACAAAAACTTCCTAAATGAAATATGTGCATTCTGAAAACACATCATGATTTTTTAAAAAACTACCTCCCCTTAGAAAAACTGATCAGAATTTTTCAAACCAATCCTACTACTGTGTAAAGAGAGCCAGTAGTTGGTAGGCAGCTTCTTGGAGTTTTTTCTAGACACGATGCAGCGTGTAAATGATCAAAAAGAATTGAAAAAGGGAGGCAATTCATGATCAGCTTACTGTAACACAAATTGATGATAGATGAAATGAGGAGAATGTATGGTATAAGTAAGAAGGGCCATAAAAAGAGTGAAAAATAATAATAAATAAAGACAGTGAATTTCAGTGGAGATAATTTGTGTAGACATGCAAGAAGTGTTCACTGAAATCAATGGAATGAGGCAAGAGAGGTAAAGGACACAAAGGAGGAATGTAAAGCATTCCTAGGTAAATTAATGTATACCCAAAGGGCTGTGAGCTACCTAGCAATAAATATGTTTAGAGTGAGGGGAAAGAAGCAATCGGATGACCTATGTAGTGAAAAGAGTAATCAAATGTAAAGAAGAGGCACATGCAAGGAGTCAAATAACAGATCCAGAGGAAAGAGAAGATGATTCTAAATGTTCAGGACTTCTACTCACTAAGATTATTAAAAGATGGTGGGAACACACTGATTGTTACATATGCATAGTCATGTAGGAAAGGGGAAACAGGGAAGGAGATGAGAAAAGCATTGATCTGAGTGAAGAGACTGGTGTCAAGTGACTGAAATGTGCCTAGTGTTTGCTGCCAACTTACTATTGTTTCAGTATTTTGCTTTTTAATACTGGTGATGGTGTAAAAGCCAGAATTCAATCCCTGCTGAAACTGATCTGGCTTAGAAGAGATTTAAAAAATGGTAAACTTTTATTTTGTCCTGTAAAATCTTAAAGATCCTCAAGAATATACCATAGACACAGGCATGCTGTTAGCACCTGTTTAAACAGGAGGACACTTCTGTGTTCTCCTCTCCCATTCCTGCACAGTTTCTGCAACGGCTGTGAGACAAAGGTGCAAGGGAAATCAATGGGAAAAGTTGTGTCATTTTCAGTGAGGTCAGGGGTTGCAAACATCAACAGTTAATATTTTCCAATCATATCACATTATGCTAAGGTTTTTGACACTAAAATTGTAATGATGCTTCTGCATAGAAAAACGTTGCCATATCAAATGTATGGGCAGTGGGAGCCATGTAGTTCTTATGCAAGGACTGGAGTTTTAGCTTAGTTGGTTAGTACCTTAGAGGGATATACTTGCTATCTCTATTGGAAAGTTACCTGAACTTACAGGCCCCAAAGCTGAGCAGAAACTGATCTGAAAGGCGTTTCTGTAAGCAGTTTGATGTCAGCATTTATGAAATGTGCTATTTTTTTCCTTTTTCATCTTAGGAATCTAATCTTTCTGTGTTAGGAAGGACAAAAAAAACCAACAGTCTAAGCCCTTTAGGAGAAATTAAAATATCAGAAATAAAAAAAAAGAAAATAATTTCTGCATATGTCAAGAGATAGAAAAGAATTTAGAACCAAAAAGAATCAGGTGAACTTATTCTACTTCTGTATTAGAAACTAATACCACGTCAAGGCTACATTGTGAAGATATCGCTAACTTACTACAGAAAAGAACACTAGTAGACAAAGAGGAGATGACATTGGTAGGGATCAAAATGAAAGGGGATCAACCCTTTCATTTATTCAATGGAAAGGTAGGCAAATGGCATCTGAATTCTCCTGTCAAGGCACGACTGTTTGGCAGCTTTTATACGGCAAAAAATGGTAGCAGAGATTATAACTTAGATAAATGATAGAAGTTTACTGAGCTGAACACCATTCAAAATTAGAGGATACTGCTAAGATAAACAAGCAAGTGTGAGATCGAACACCATGCGTGTTCATAAGAAATGATTAATTAAACCAAACATGATCTCTAAGAGCTGGCTGTACAGTGCAGATTTCATGATATGTCTGACAAGGTTGCACAAAATGTCTGTGGTAGAACAGCATTCTGCTTCTCTGCATCCTGTTAGCCCCAAATCTAACAAACAGTTTACACAGGTTTTGGGTCAGCCTGTCCCCAGTACCTCACTCACATCCCAGAGCATTTCAAAGCACAGTATGTGAACTGCTTTCCTATGCACAACTCTCCTGCCCTGACTTCAGGTATCTGGTGAGTCTTTTCTTTTTCTCTCATCTGCTCACGCTCATTGTTCCTGGTCACTGTGTGCTGTGGAGGAGATAGCTGTCTGCTCCACAGATCCTGCCCTCAAATCCAGCCTTCTAATTTCACTTTCACATCTCCCACCTCATCTTTTCCGCAATGGCATCTGAAACCACTTCTCCCTCTGACTGGATCCCTGACTGTTCATCCACCTGTGTTTATTTAATTCTTTTAAAAGTTGCAGGCTCTTTAGTGATGATTTTTAGAAGTTGTTTGCAGGTTCACAGACTTTCCATCTTCCTTGTGTTTAAATCAATGTTCTGGATTCCTTCTCAAGGGGGATTTGACTGCATTGTTTATTTATTTATTTCCTCATTTATCTTTTAGGAAAACAATAAATAGCTTTGGCTGGTAGAGGTAGAATAATCCCTTGATTTATGACTTGGATTAAGGGATATCTTGTAAGCAATATGTATTGCATAAAGTCAGAAGGGAGAAAAAAAGAAGTGTGAATACTTGCAAATATATATTAACAATGGTTTTCAAAGCCAGTTCTGAATATTTTGATTTTTCACAGGCTCCAATGTGCAATGCCTTGAAGAAAAGGTTGAAGAGGGCAATCAAATGAGGGGAAGGAAATAGACCCAGCTGTCACTTTAGTAACTATTTTCAATCTTCATTAGAAAACAAAAAGAAACTAAACTACAAAAAAGCAAAATTGCTATGAGGTCAAAAATCTTCAAAGTGTCAAGTGAGGGTAACCACAATCTAGGTTAGTTTGCAGAAAGACTGATACCACGCCTTGAGAAGAAATATATTCCCATTCAGTTAAATGGAGGATTCCAGAAATCAGTGATAATATCTACTGATCCTTCCTTCATCAAAGTAGGGATGGAGGAAGAGATTTAAGCATATCATTTAAATTGTCTTCCTGTATTTCTCAAAGTTGAGAGTAAGAAGAAAATGCAAAATATGACATGTTAGAGTACAAGTGACCTGTAAAGCAGGATGTGAAATCTCATAAGAAACCACACCAGAGGTAAAGGAAAAGCAGCTCATTTTCATACTCCTAAGTAGGATATTTAATTTCTATAAAGTGTTGTGCACCCAGCTTCTGTATCACACAAAGGAGTGTATATTCATACCTTATTGCCCTACTGCAGAAGGACTAGCTATGTAGCTCTCATCACACCATAAAATCTCTCTCTTACATGGAAAATTCGTTTTCCCCCCTCTGTTGACACTAAGGAGTATAGTGCTAAGATACTAAGGAGTATAATGCTTACATTATCTAATTCATGGTTTTGGAGGAGTTTAATGTTTTGCTGAAGAGTTCCCTAGAACTTCATAATTGTAGGAAGAGATCAGTCACTCATTCTTTGCAAGCTCTGGGTAGGGTTTGGGGGAGAAAAAGGAAAATAAAAGACAAAATCAACGTACTGCTTCAATGGCTGGAAAAAATATTGATCAGTTAGGTCATTCTCTAAGATCATTTCATTCTCTGTGTGAAAGAAAACAGCAGTCTTCTAGGAATAAAAGATACTCTAAAGGCAGCATCTTAATGCATTTCCACAAAGGGGCATGCTTTAAATCCTTAAGGAGCACTTTAAGCCCTCATTTTTTAAGCCATCATTTTAATACAGCTTTTGCATGGGCACATAATTATTGCTTTATACTGCAGTACCAGCTAGAAAAGAAATACAGTTCAGCTGGGCTTGGTGCTGTGCTAACATTAAGCCATAGCCTGGCTTCCTACTGTGGGGCTGTCAGTCTAAATAGCCGGAACAAGATAAAATGAGAGGACATATTTGGGAAGCCATTTCACAGACATGGAGCAAACCCACCGAGAAGCTGAATGACTTGCCCAGGGTAACACTACGGACTTGATTCCAGACAAGAATACAATGCAGATTTCCCAAGCCAGCAAACAACACAGAAAATATCCTTCCTTTCCATTACAGCTATGCTCACATTTCCAATAACACTTCAAAAAAGGCAGAGTTTTTGTGGCTGGCACTTCCATTTCTTAGGAGTCAATGGCAAGTTAGAATGATAGATACCAGGCTGGGCCACAAAAGCCCCATCTTTCTTACGTTTCTTAGAAAAAAACAGGGATATCTTCAGTCCAACTGTGATGTGTCATTTTGTCAGATGGTGTCACTTGGCACTCTGGAGCAGACAGAAGCTGCGTGACTCAGCACTGAAGAGCACCTGGCAGTGCATGAAAAGAGGGAGGAATCTGAAAAGAGGCAGACACTTCATTTTAAAAGGACCTTAATACAAGATTTTGCCTCTGGAAGAACACATGGCATCTCTTTCCACAAAAGCCATCTGACTCTCTCCATGCCCAGGAAAGCACCTTTCTGCACAGCTGGAGTGCTAATTAGAGTAGTGCTTTCAGGTCCTGACTAACCACATGTGTTGTGGCTCTGCCCCAGGAATGAGACATAAGAGCTAAGTAAGTTTTTGAAATGTTACAGTCTGAATTAACAAGACTGAGCCACGAAGCATAAGCAAGAAGAGTCAGGAATTAGGTTTGAGTCATGCAGTTTCTTTCAGAGGAAAGGTCTCCTGGTCTTCAGGAAAATCCTGACCTGCTTGATCATTTTGGCTTGGGAATGTGAAGGGAGAAATGTGACAGTAAGATCTCTCTATTTTCAGTGGTGCCTCACAGAACTTTTAGCGGCAGCATGGTATAATATAAGTGCTGAACTGGAACATGAGCTCTGTGGTCATAGTGTGCACCCTTTTAAAGTAGAAAGACAGGAAGAAAAATTTGTTAATAGTGTGTGGGAGGAAACCCTTCCTGACAGTAATGGGCTCTCAGCTCTTCCTATTATAGGCAGAATAGTGTCCAAAATAAGCTTCAAAGCATCAGGTTCAGGGAAGGATATCCACTTCACAAAAGAGGAGAGGAAACAGGAGGAAGCAGAACAAATGTGAAATTCCCCTTCCCTCTCAAGCTCTTCTCTTGCTGGTGCTCTCTGCAGCCATTAGTAGGGACAGGAACTCGAAACCAATCTCTCTTTCACATCCTTCTTAGGCAAGATCACTGCTGCTTGCTTGACTTTGAGAAACCATCTTTTGAAATCACAGCTAGAGAGAAAAGTCATGACGTGACCCATCCATTATAGCAAGTCATTCAGAAAGAAACTGCAGCTCTTCACATTTCAACCACTGGTTAGATATTCTGATGCCTTGTGGCTCATGTTAGTGGGTCAAAAGATTATGAAATAATGCATTTTGTGTGGGTTTCTTGGCTGTTCAGTCCATCCACAACCCTAAATCTCTGCTTCTTATTGAAATGAAGGAACACTATCACTCATAAGCTCTGCCAGGGAGAGAGAGTAGTAGGTGTCTACCTACGCTGCAGTTCAGCATTGCAATTACAGGAGACATAAGTTTCCATCATTCAGTTTGCAGCAGTAGCTACGACAATACAGCAACGCAGGCTGTGGTACAGTAGCAAGCTAAGAAAGTACCCAGAATCCCTGTGCTGACTTTCAGACTCTGTGCAGTTTTTCTTTAATTTGTGTTGCTACCTGCACTTGCTAAACTAGATCTAAAGCAAGTATAACTACATGAGCTGCAAACATACCTTGGGAATGTGGAACAAGCATACCCTCAGGCAGGGGAATGTCGGGAATGAGAACAACCTTTGGTAGCAATGTTAGTTTCTAAAAATAAGTGCATCACAGCTGACAATAAGCATTTTTGCAAAGTATTGCTTTCAGATCCTATATTGGAACAGCTGGATGCTCACTCTTTTTGCTTGTGGAGTCAGTCTTTGGATTTCCAGAAACACCTAACCCAAAACTCATCAAATACTGGAAAACCTACTGTTAAAGTTTGTAATGTTTGGAAGAAATGTTTGCAAATTCATTCTTTTCAAAAGAACTTTATTCCTGCAAACAGAGATAGGTGAACTTTATTCAGAATGCTTTTGTGAACACCTATTCAGATTAAACCTGGGAAATCTTGCAAATCTGGTATTTTTTGCTTGCTTGTTTCCTTCTGAGGTTTTCAGTGTTTGCTGCTGTTTTTTTTTTTTCTGAACCACTTGGTAATATAGAAAAAGAAAGAAAATATCAAAAGTTTTTCAACCATGGATAATAGTGCATTTCAGGCCTGGGGTGAAAATTCAGGTCAGTTCTAATTTCATTTGAACCAGTTCATCCACCTCTATCAGCAACCCAGGGCAGGATAAACTGTAATAGCCAGTGTACAGAGGAGAGGGAAATTACTATTGTTGCAAATAAGGATTGCATCACGGAAACCCTGGATTTACAGCTAAGAGAGTGGCAGTGTTTCTCTGTATATGTGCTTGCACAGTTGCACTTTTGATTGTAAGAGAACTACAGCTATAGTCCTTGTTTGCTTGGTGCTGGACTGTGGGTTTCCTATTATTCTCCAGCTTTGCTTGCGCTCACAGGCCACAGCTCAGATTGCGGTGATGATCAGCGGTATCCACTTACATATGAGAGCTAAAGTGCTACAGACAAAACCAAAATCTGAGTTACAAAGTAAAGAAAAATACAGTTCTTGTTACTACTGTGTGTTGATTTATCTCCTTCAGTTCCTTTATCTTTTTATTTTGGTGAGAAAAAAAAATGTTTAAAAGTTAAAAACAAGGAAAAAAATAGTAAAAAATACAAAAGCAAAACTGAAATTCTGTGCTTATATATAAACATAACCAAAGGCACACATGTATTTCTTAAATGTGCAAATATCCTTGGCATGTCTACATACAGTATTTTGGAGATACTATCTTTATACATTCAGAAATAGAAGGAGATTAATTTTTGTGGCTAGTCTTTTTTAATCTGTGGCATTAACTAAGATGCCTTCCTTACATTTTTCTACAGTCTTTTGTTTCTTTGTTTTCACAGCAAATCTACACATAGCAATACTAAGCAGAGATTTTCAACACTGGTCTCAGAGCAAAGCCCCAGCACAGCTAATGCACTAAGCCCTTGTTTCTGTGTAAAGGCTGATGCTGGGGCAAGCCATGCAGGCTGAACAATCACTTCCGCAGGCAAAGAAGTCCTTCTACTCCTAAGATGATTGACCTAGTAGGACAGGAAGGATTTCATCAACACTGTCTGTGGGAAGCATGTCCTCTGTTGTGGAACAGGATTTGATCTGCAAGGTTGACAGCTAAGAGAATTTCTGTAAACAATATTCTATAATTTAAAATCCACATTTTGTGCAGCAGTGAAAATGCAATAATCTGATAGCCCTCCATGCTAGCACTTTGCCAGACATCAGACACATGTTCTAGTACATGTGTAATGTCCACAGAACAAAGATGTTTCAACCTGGAATCCTACAGTTTAATTTCGAGCAGTGTGCATGTATATACATGTATAATTAGCCTTGTTTGTTATTGTTCTTATTAACGGATAATTTTTCTTTAAGCAAAACAAAGACTCAACATCCTTGCACCGTATTGCACTGTTGTTCTCCAATCCAAGAGGTTTTCCTTGGCATACTGTGTATCCATCTCAGAAACAAAAATTTCATTGATTTTAGGAAAGTACGGATTATGCCACAGGTCATTTCACTGTAGATGGAAAAGAATCTGGCCCTTGGTTTGTTCAAGCTTGGCCGCAGGTAGGATGCTATACTACTTTGGATGAGTGGTGTAGACAGAAAAACAAGTTTTACACTGTGTATGATGCATGTGAGTGCTGGAAGAGCACTCACAGCCCACTTGCTGTTGAATAGACAGGACAGGCAGTGTCTGGATCTGTGACTCCAGCCCTTACTGTGGCTACCAGCTCTACTGTATGGTCATATTAGAAGGATTTTCACAGTCCTTAAAAACACGTACAAGCCTCTGTTTTCTCCTAAGCTCCCAGCAGTTACTGAAGGAATTTTGCTTTGTGTATCCATGTGTTTTTGGTTTTTTTTTTTGTTTGTTTTGTTTTGTTTTGTTTTTGTTTTTGTTTTTTTTTTTTCATAAGAAAGCGCAGTTCTTGCAACAAAATTACTTTTCTTAGAAGTCTAGTGTGCTCTTATTCAACTCTCAGCAAATCAATGTCAGGGAGCTAATAGAGGAAATTATTTTTAATGCTTTGATTATTCATGTTTTCTGTAGGATCAGAATGATAAAACAAGACAATATCCATTTATTTTGGTAATGCTCTCTTGATTAGTGTCCAAATATTTATGAAGTATCTGAATTTTCTTAGGTAGAGGTCCCTGAAAATGCTGTGATTATGTCTGCTGTCACTTTTTTTGTTGTTTTGAATGACTGCTTTGAATCTTTGAGTCACTGAGAGTCACTGCACAACTATTCAGCTATGTCCGACAATGATGAGATGTCTACTACTACTAAGGCATCTTAGTTCTCCAGTAAGAGCTGGATGCTCAAATGGTGCGATGGGTGAAATACCAGTGTGTCCATTCCCACTTTATACATATATTTTCTCTGAAATAAAAATATCTGAAAAAGAGTACATGATGTTACTTTGTGGTGCTTTCTTTACATTGCCACAATGTAGGTTAATACTTTGCTTCAAGGACAGGTAATTGCACTAAGAATGTGCTATCACATGCTTTTTGCATCAAATAAACTGGCATCCTATTGTATTAACTTAGAACATGCATATATTACTGTGTAGGACTCACTTATGATACTAAACTTTTGTTCATTTGTTTCAAATTACCGTTTTTGATACATCATATTTTTCTTTTGCAACGTAGAAGAAATGGCAGGTTAATGTAGTTCTGAAGGTTGAGGCATGGAGGTATGGACTGAAATCCTGATAAAAATAGTAGGTATTTTTTTATTGCTATTCATGGGCTTTGGATCAGTTACAATTTGGGTTTCACAGGATGTTCTTTTGTTTAAAAACATTCTAGTGTAATCCACAGCTAGAGGCAAAAATGTCCATTATGAACCAATGTAAAGTCACCAAATTGATTTCCTGCTGTATTTTTAATGACATATTTTCCAACTGCAGCCAGTAGCCTGAGCCATAGGGGCCATTGGTGTCCTAGGGATTAAGCAAAGCCACGGAAACAGCATATGCTAAAATACTTAGGCTCCAAATAAACAAGGCACACACAAAGCCAGGAAGCTTAAAAAGTGTCTTCTGGGTTCTCTAACCTAAAGCAATTAATGCACAACAGTGACTCAATGATTTCAGACTCTGAAAATACTTACTATGGAAGTGGATCCTTAATTTCTATTAATATCTTAAATGCTTTTTCAAAGTTTTACTTTAGCAGGTTTGTAGCAATTCACACCAGAATTTGGCTCCAGATAGGAGCTGCAAAGACCTAAAGACAATATCCTTGATAGTTTCAAAAAGCTGCTGGGCCACTGGTAAAACAAAATATGGGTCTTGTGTCTCAGAGCACAGCCAATAAATTAATTCTGGAAAGGTGTCACTATTTTATAAACTGTGTATGTGTGTGTTTGAGGTCTTTCAGCCTTAACTTGTACCTAACACTAGCACAGAGACCTGTAAAACTCCTTCCTCTCATAAATAACACTTGAAAGACTTCTTAATTTAAAATAATTTTTAAAAGATCATTATTACCTTAATAATGCTGTCTATTTATTTACACTAGTTTTTTTAAACATTGGATTGTATTTAAGATTTAAAAACATTTTTAGAGTGCACCACACAGAAAAATATGCATATACCTTTATGTCTACTTTGAAACAACAGGCCATTTTGTTTTAGTATAAAACACCATGAAAGTGCTAGGAGAACACAGTGTGAGTAAAATTGCTATTTCCATTTCTTTGGCTATCATGATAATTTCTTTTAGCAAGTTTTCATTATTGAATTAATCAAGAGATATTGATTAGATTATTCCCTGCCCCTTGCTAGGTCAGTAAAATGAAAGATGGTGATATGTGGTCACTATAAGGAAGGATTTCAGAACCAAACTGTGATCTGTTTCCTGATAGAATTCTGTCTTAGGCAGCTCTCTTTCTGTCATGGTGACTGACTCGACAGTCCATATTCCCTTTAGGAAAGGAGTTGATGTGCCATTACTATGACTGGTCAAATGTAGTGACCAAAGAAGTTTCTTGGAAAAATGCAGGAATTTTTGAAATCACTATTTTCTTCTCACCAGGAAAAAGTTAACGTCAAATATACATGCACACAGAGACATATATATACATGCAAATATATGCATGTTAAATGTGAATACCTGAGACTAAATTGAAACAGTTCAAATGATGTTTTGAAGTGTGGAAAGTATAGTTATTTCAAAATGAAGTATTAGTCTTCATTTCAGCATTTGTGATGAAATATTACCGTGACAAATGCTGATATTCAAACCTTTCTCATCCCACTTTAGGAAGAAAACATATATCAAAATATCAACATTTCCAATGGGACAGGGATTTTGAACAGCTCTAATCAGTGTCATTTTCAGTAGCTTTTGCTCTGATGTTTATATCTGTCTTCAAAAAAACTGCTGTTGGTTTCTATCATTCAGGAAAAAAAATAACAAACACAGAACCAGGAGATAAGAAAGGACCTCATGAATTAATATAATCTGTTCTCCTCAGTATCATGTAAACCTGATAGTTGTGGGTTTTTATCGAATATTACTGTTTGCAACAATCTACTTTTTCCCAGACCGGGAAGAGTCATGGTGTATCAACCTAAATTTATACTTCCTCTTTCATCGCCAAGGAAGGATTCACTTCACCTAATCTGTGGTTATCTGAAAGTTAGACACCTAGTTGAAACTAATCAGCCATTCTCTGTCAATAACCACAGCAGAGAAAGAGTTGTCTGTCTTCCCTCACTATCAATAGGCATTGAGAGAGAAAGATTTATCCATTGCAGAACACATAGAAGGACTCACCTTCCCAAGGCTAGTTCTCTCCTCTGATTAACATGGGAAAAGTAGATGAGATTAGGTGTTTACCTTCAGAATAATTGTCACTTAGGTCTTCACCTAGACTTGCTCATTTTATGTACTAAAGAATGATGTGACTTTTACTGTGGGGTTCAGTATTGACATCTTTTACCTTTCTGTGTCTCCTTTCTCCTGAGTACTTCTTAGTGCTTCATAACCCGTAACTAGGAGTAAGGTATGACTTTTTTTATAGTTAGTCAGACCAAATATTAAATAGAAATGGCATCACAAAATTTAACATTCAGCCTTTTGCTACTGGTGTTATCTGAGGAAGGGACAATTAAGGGAAAAGGAGACAATGGAATTAAAATATCTTGCCTCACCTTTTGCATAAGAAGATATTAGTAAGATGTCCATCCGCAAGCAAATTATAGAACTAATACTTTAACAGAGAATGTTCATGAAAGCAACAAGCGAGCAGGATCAGTCAATATTAAGCAGTGAAACAATAACTGAAGAATGACATAGGATGTGAAAGGGAGAAGTAAGCTTGAATTCATAAAAGAAAGTTGGATCCCTACAGCCTTCTTGAGTCTTTGTGAACATCATCATGAAGTAAGTGAACCGACAACTCAATCTGGTTTTGAACATCCTCTTCTCTACCATTCTGAGTCATAGAGGAAAAGATCTGTTACAATGTTGTTTTGTACCCTTTGGCTCTGTTCAATGTTAAACATTGCTCCAGTAAGATCAACCAACCTTTAACACATCAGGACTTTAGGACATGTATTGTTTAGTACACTACAGAAGAGTCTGGACTGTAGGAAAAGCATGAATTAATCAATCTTTTTTTCAGATGAGGCAGAAGAAAGAAAGAAAGAAAGAAAAGAAGACATTTCAGAGCATTGAACTGTATGAGTGGATAGCTTAGTGAAATTCAGTGTTGATGGACCTGCACAAGAAGGATCAATCCTTGTCTACCATGTGGATTCTAAATTCACGCTACTGTAGCTGTAATATATGAGAATGCATGAAGAATACTGTTATTCAATAAAGAAGTGGTGCAGATTGACCTCCGAATCTGGGACTCATCTCAGTTGCTGTACCTCACAAGCAAAATATGAATGTCTAGATACTGGCAGGGAAGATTCCTAGATGTTTGATTTTTGTCAGAGGAAAGATGAGCAAAATGACTACTGGAAAGCTAAAGGTAAGACGAAAAGACAGAATAGGCTTCTCTGTACTAATAGGTGGTATGCCTAGATTTCACTGAGCTGGCTTTTTTATTTCATTCTTTTTAGTAACATAAGTGTGAATGAAAATCCAGTAAATATGAGAAACTGCATATTTTAAAACTGTTAAAATTGAGTTAATCCTCTGTGCAAAAATTAATATTAATGCATTTCTGCAATATAAAAACTTCTGTATACATGAGTTTTTCAAGATTCAGGCAACATTTGGTCATCTATTTGGTCAATGACACAGCAACAGCTAGAGCCACTGAGGCAGAAACAAAGATCCATGCTTCATGGACTAAATCAAACACTAAGCAAGTCTGGAAGGAAGAAAAGAAAAGAATGATACTTTTAAACAGTTCAGAGATGCTCAATGTTACACATGTACCACCCTATAATATTTGAACAAGTAACTTGATAGTGGTGGATGTGTAAGTTTATTCTCTATCATTCTCTATCTCAGCCTGAAAGTTAAGAGAAAACATTTAAGAGGAACTCTATTAAGAGCACACCCCTTTGATGAATTTCACTCAAGTGCTGTTGATGGAAAGACTTGCACTTTATTTTTTTCCGGGAAGTCAAAATGCTTTTTGTTTGTTTGTATCTTTTGAAAATCACCAAATTTAATTGTTTGCTTCCCTGGCTGTAATGAAATAAGAAGATAATGAGTTTTTCATTGTTCACTAATTGTATACTAAAGATCAGGCACAGTCAGCCAACTGTAAATTGCTGCTTTACTGTAATGTTTGGATATTTCAGTGCGAATAGTCACAAATACATCTGTTCCTGCATAAAGTAAAATGCCTGTGTTATGAAAACAGGCTGATGTAGAGAGCAATAAAAAAATAACTGTGATTTCTGTTGATTAGGATTTCGTGTACTGTTTGAGTTGCTTTTGACATCTCAGAAACACGCTTGCATGTTTCAGCACCATAAAGACAGGCAGTATTTCAGCAGCTTTTCTTTCTCTATAGTATTTAGAATTGCAAACCTGGAACTGATATTCACAGATAATATAAATCCTAAGATCTAAGTAACTTTGCAATGCAAAATGACAAAACGTGTTAAGGCTCAACAGGCACCAACTTTTCCTTATCTTAGTTGTTTCTAAAAATAAAGGTTCCCAAGGTGAGTTAAGCATCAAAGTTATGTTAACTTTGAATTTCCTGTCATGTGTGTGTTCTCAAGTTTTTTCTGTCTGTTTTGGGAATGGGCTAGATTTAACATTCTAATCTGATCCAAATTTCCCTGAAGGATCCAGATAGAAATTTTAACCCTACTGAGTTTAATGGAATCTTTAGTATTGGTATAAAAGTGAATAGGATTTCATGTTAAAACTTTCAATCAGATCATCCATAATGTATAAGTTTGAGTTCAAAGGCAGAAAATGACTGTTTAATCAGCAAGCCCGTTTCTCTGTGGAACAGGGAGGTGTCAGTAGACAATATTTCATAATAGACTTGGTCCAAAACTCACTGAAGAAAAAGAAGGGACTCATATGAGAAAAACAACAGTCTCTTGTAGACTTTTTGTGACTTGACAATAATCAGTCTGACCACTGTTCAGAATTATATCACTTCTTCCTAACAGCTCAGCTCCCCTTAATAAAATACACAACCTACTTTATTCTACAGAGAAACATGTTTTGTAGTTATTTAGTGATCACAAGATATTATGGCATGATTGCATGATTTCATAGTAGTAAAAAAAAAAGGTATCTAATTTTAATTATGATCTTTTCAAGCATTATTTGCCCTGTCCAGCTTTTCCATTGGGAAATAATAAAAAGGAATGAATTTGTAAATAATAAATTCTGCATATATTGTACCATGAGAAGGCATTAATCTCAGCTCCAGAGGGGCATACATCTATATACACCAGTCGTATTTGTCCTGCCATTAACCATTCTGCGACAGAGCAGAGCATGGCTGGTGACGCAGCCTGGCAGGTAGCGGGGCTGGAAGCAGAACCAACTTCCAGCTGCCAACATGTGCGATGAGCCATTCCACATCCTTCTGCCTCCACCTGTGGGCCTGTGTCTGCTCCCAGCTCCTCTGAGACCAGCACAACTATTACTGGGGATGCCTTATGGGATCACTGGTTAAAAATAATGTTTAAAAACCAAATTGTTTTAGGGAAACTGGAAGTATGGTACATTTCACTCAAGTTGGGCTGTGAACGTTTTGGCTTAGCTGATTTTTTAAATTATTACTATTATTATTTAAGTGTATTTTGAGTTCTGGCTGTCTCAACTTACACAAATCAATCTTTTTTTCTATGTGTTACACAATTTGCACAAAACTCTGGGTGATTTAGCAATGCTTTGCATGCCATTGTTTCTTTATTTTCTTAGCCCTTCCACCTTTTTCCATTTCATTAAGGAGAAAAATGAAAGCAGAAATAGTTCACAGTTTGGAAACAACTGTGTGATAAGCCCACGCTGGCAGGACCATTTTTGTATTTACTATTATTTTATATTTTTATCTTATGTCTTATCTATAAATAAATATATTTTATATATGTTTATATTTATAGGCCATATTTGTAGTCACTGGCATCTAGTGCATTGCTTTGGTGAAGAAGGGACTCGGGAAGGTCTGAATGACAAAGGCAGCTAACTAGTTGACTTAGAATTAGAAATCTCAGAGTAGGTGCCTAGATGTTTTTAAGAATCAGAACAAACTAGACTGCCAGGCGATCACTGCTTAATTTATTACTACCCCCAGCTGCAAAGATGGTCTTGGAGCCATCTCCGAGTGTGTTGTTTGGAAAAGGGATACTACTTTTCCTAGGATTTATTAATTCATCAAGGCTTTTCCTTTGAATCCCTTTGAACTAATGAACATTCAGCTTATAGCAATCATTTTTGGCTTAAGCCCACAGTTGCAGCTCTTATGCTCAGAGCGTTGAAGAAGCAAAGCTTCTCCAGCAGAAGAGATCCCGGGCTTAGCACCAAACACCTCTGGCAGAAGCTGCTGCTGCCTGTGAGTGAAGAAAGAATGAGCAGAATATTGGACTGGGGCTCATCATTATGTCCTTGAAGCTGGCAGAAAAAGAAATTAATAAGCTTAGCATCATAAAGAAGAAAAACAAACATTAAGTCTCAAAAGGAAAGGAGCAGAAATCACATTAAATCCAAATCCACATACACCTAAATGCTTTTCCTTTTACTTGAGGTATGGGGCTAAGAGGAAAAACACACATCTATCCATGTTTCTCCACAAATGAAAGCTTTGCAAAGAGCCTGTCAAATAATCCAAGAATATCCAGGAGATAGACGATATGTTACAGAGGGTAAAGATCAAGCAGCTCTGAGAAGGAGACTATTCAGAATTAAACTGCACAACCATTTTACATGCTTCCTCATTATTAGTGGCTTTAATAACAGTGGTGCCTATGCATTGTACTTCTTCTAAATGTGTGTGCATTTGCTACTTGCAGTGGCCATTCCAGTTGCTCATAGTAAAACAGATCAACATTTTTTTCACCAATTTTCATCTAGCTTATGTGCATTTCTCATTAAGATTCTGCAGTGATTAGAACTAGGATTTTCTGAATTCCTGCTACAGAGAACCTATAACACAGCCAGTGAGCTAAAGTCTTCCGATGACTTTGTCACTTGTCTACTTGAAAAAATATAATGGAAGGAGTACCAGAATATACATACATGTGTGTAGGTGGGTATTACTATTTGTTTAGTGATTAATAGTCTACTTGAGTATATGCTCAGCACTTATTACCAGGCAAACACTTCTAGTCATGACAGTGTTTGCTATCTGGCTCAAAGACGAAACCCACTAAGGTGAATTCTTGGTATAATTGGTAAAATTCAGCTGTCTTCAGCCTTGTGCTGAAATGAGATTTTTGCTATTGATTTCACGATAGAAAGGGTTGCTCCACTACCAAGACTTAGTTGCCTCCAGAGGCTCTGGTTGTGTTTGCTGCTAAGGCTGAATCTTTTCTATCTTATCTTGAAGGGGCTATTTCCAGTTCTGCGGAGAGGCTATTTTTAAGGCCTACCAAAGTAGCATCACAGCGGCCCTACCAGTGGAGGCTGCTGGAGGCATTTTTTTTGAATTAATGTGTCTCTATCAACACACCACAAGCACTACCCAACTACCACCAGTGAAGATCTCAGCAAAATGCCAGGCCACTCTTCCTATTAGTGTTTGTTGCTTTGTGTCCCACATCCTGAGTTAAATTTCCTTAGACTAATGAATTCCTGAAGGTGCTTTCTTATAAAATAACAAAAGAAAGTAAATACTAAACAAAACAGAAAAACTGTGATTAAAGTTCTTCACATGGGGTAAAAGAAAAAATGCAATTCTCTTTGAAAAAAACATATAATGTTGTTTTTTCTAACCCCTTTTCTTCCCTCTAGGACCTTTATTTATAGCGTATTTCAGCAGCTACTATCAGGTGATGAGTCTATCAAAAGATAATGTAACTGCTGACTTCATTTATTAAACTTCACAAGGACCAGGCATGAAGTGTAAATAGAAAAATCACTATCTCTGGATGCCAACAATGATAATTGCAGCTACAGTTACTGTGAAAGCAGTGGAGTGCTTTGCAGAGTAAATGAGAGGCAGGTTTTTCTTCAGTAGATAAACATCCTGTTATAGTTCTGAGCAAGCGGAAAGATAACACAAACAACACAACTGTTTAGCACATGCACTGCTTATCATTTGGCTAGTTGAAGGGAAAAGGTAGAAATTATAAAGTCAAGTAAAAATATAGGAACGAATATTGAACTTTGATGAAGAGAGAGATATATGGCCTGACTTATCTCCAGGTCAACACTACAGTGAGAATGAATTTTCAAATTACGTCTCTGTGTTATTCAAATAATAACTACCTGTTTCTAGCACAGTATTCTTCTTCTGCCTCCCCAGGAGTATCTTCAGTGTATTCCCATGGGTATCTTCCAGCAGTTATAACTCTCATATATCACTCTTCTTTGAAGGACTAAGCACAATGCAACACAATATTTAGCAGTGTTTCAGCAGGGAATGAAAGAGGGAAGATGGACAAATCATTACAAAGAAAGCAGCTTTGGGCGCAAGCTGTAGAGGTCTCATTTTCATGCACAAAGACAAGACTCAGATGTAAGTTTTGAGGGATTTATTACGACAACACTGAACGACTAAAAATGCAAAGCTTGGGGTGTTGCCAAAGCAGCAGAAAGGAAGTTGTACCCACCCTGTTTACAGACTCGTTCCTGGGTGTCTCTCTCATTGAATGAGAGTGAACAGTCCTGCCATTATGCCATGAGCTGGAAAGTCAGGAGGCAATGGCTCAGTTCATCACCCCACTCAAGGCCAATGCTAGGGACAATAAGCAAAACAGCCAGTGAAGAGGTCTCTAGACCTTTCTCAGCATCTCCTTTCCTGCTTTTGCAGGAGAGGCAAAGGAGGTAGTGAGTTCTACCAACAGAACAGAGAGTGTCAGAGAGGGCAGGGTTTGAAGACAGGCTATGCTTTCTCTGAGTGATTTCTGCAGCCCCAAAGATTAAGGAGAAAGTTTAATTCTTTCTCCAACATTGTTGATAAGCTTGGAAGCAGTCTTCATTTTACCACCATCCTTTTAACTAACATCAGCTGAATCAGATTGTTCATCTGTGCCTCAATTTCTGAAGCAACAAAATGGCAATAGTACTATTTCTCCATTTTGTATCTCTAATAGAAAGCATTTTAGTAGCACAAAGGTGCTGTTTTGTTATTATACACCTTATGGTAGGAAGAAAGTCTGGAAGAGTTGTTAGTTCTGAATATATTTGAAGGCAGAAATTATTATTTTTTTTTGTCAGCAGCGAAAAAGCAAAGCAGATTTCAGGGCAGGTGGTAAAGAACCAGATGCCATTGACAAATTAATAAATCTTCAAATAATAACAAGAGTAACTTCTCAAGTGAACTCAGACTGAAATTTTTTTGGTAGTGGGTCAAGCTAACATATGGTCGGCTTAGACACTGAGATGACAGACAGAATCCGAACAGAAGCAATCAAAACAAAATCTGTTAAGGAACAGACAGCAAAAATATGATCAGTGTAGGCAAGAAAAATAGACTCACAGCTGAGAGAAGCAGATAAATGATAAATAAGCAATTTTAATTTTTTGTAACAGGAGTTCAAGCAATTGTCCCCCCGCTATATTATTTAATAAACTTTTGAACTCTTAACAGGTTGATAATAGGAAAGTTATTTAAAAGTAAATACCCTGTTTCCATAGGGAGTGTAACACAGAGCATCATTGATCCTGTTTCCAAAAAGGATATACTTTTGTAGTTGCCTGAACTTAATCTCTCATTTGCATCAATACAAAGTAGATCTAGATATATTTCTATGCCATTTTTGCCAGAGTTTCTACCATGTTAGACATTGCTGAACACATGGAGGAACTGAAAGACCCAGAGAAATCACCAACAGGCAACTGCGGCAGGACGGTCTCAGCTTTGGCTTTCTTGATTTGCTAATTGCTACTACAACATGCTTTGGGAGAGGCTCAGAAAAGATATCTGCAGCAACACAGGTGTTATCCTTCACCCCCCATCCTCCTGCTGTTGTCCCTTGACACCTCTCAAACCAAAACACATCAAGCAGAGCTGAAATAGCAGAACAGATCGTATGAGTACTTCTCATCTCTTTCAGTGCAAACTCAGTCAGCTTAGTCCAAACAGCCTTTTGAAGTAAATCATCCACTCAAGCTCATTATCTGGATCTGGCAATATTCAACATATGTAGCAAAACATGGATAAAAACTATAGCTCCAATGGAATCAATGGAAAATCTTCTTCTTAAGTCAAAGGAATTAAAATATGTAGCAAACACAAGAACAAACCTCCTGTTGCCATGGGTAAATTACAGCCAGTGCAACCAAGTCTTACTTCAGGCTCCTCTTGAATTCTTGAATTCTTATCTGGAACTGTCAGTGTGTGGAAGGAGAAGATTTAGTTGAAGAACATAATATCTCAGTTTTGAGATATCTGTGCTTGCACAGGTGGCTATATATATTTTTTTGGTATGATGCCATGAACTCAAAGAATTTCAACAGAGTTCATATCAATTAGCCAAAGTAGCTAGGAAACCTGTTAATCTAATTTTGCTTTCCACCTTCTAATTCATAAAAAACCAGTAAACCAGTAAACTCTTGTGAGATATTTTGCTAACTCTACTGTGACCACTCCACAATTGCCAGCTACAACATGGTTTTATTACTTGTAATTACAGAATAGCAAAGTTTCTGTGAGCTCATGTGCATGCTTTCAGAACTGCAAGAGTAATAATAAAAAATAAATAAGCTAATCTTTGCGGATTACACGCTAAGTAGTTGCATATTCATGTCTTACAGGAATGGTAATTTTCCTTATGGACAAATATTTATTTATAATTACATATGATATATAAAAATTATAATTAACCTCCAAATGTCTATCAACAAAGCCCAAAACCAACTGGCAATGTGAGAAGTCAGAGGAGATTTAGGTGCTATGTAAATAAATATATATATTCCAGAGCGATGACTAAAACCTGACCACATCCAGGGGAGTTCAACAAAAGGAGCTGCACCAAGATTACGACTTTATGGATGACACTTCAGCCCTGCTGGTTTCCTGACTGGCAGTAGGTAAGAAGAGGACAGCCCTGGGTCCTGGCTCTTAAATGGGAAAAGTATGTCTTGTGCTTGATGTGGTGAGCCAGAACTAGAACCAAATCCCACTCTCTCAAGTGAGCATCCCTCTCACAGCCTCTCCTTTGGCTCAGTAAGGTCTGACTTCCTTCTTTGCACAGTGTCACAGTCTGAACATGAGACACAGAAAATACATCTCCTTTAGACTGGATTGCACTCAGGCGTTTAGGGTCCTCCCTATGGATACAGTTTTTAAAAAGTGTTTAGCTGTGCAGGTCCAGGGGTGTCTTTTGAGCCATATATTCCCACCTGATTTAGGTGCCTAATTCCCACAAAGGGAACAGAGCTTAGGACTCTCCATCCTTTCCAGCATTTGTTTGGCTAGCAAAGGTGACTTCCCAGTCAGAAGGAATCAGATCATCATGCTGTGGCCAGACCATGCCACTATCCCCACCTCTCCCACCAGGACAGATTTGCCACCTCACTCACCAACAGCTGGGGAGTCACAGCTGGATTCCTGGGGATCCATCCGTGAAACACTGGAGATGGAAGTGCCAACAATGGGCAGTGTAACAGGGAAACCCCTTGGTGAACAGAACCCTCTATTGGTAAAAAGGGATATTGCTTCTCTTTTCTTACCAGGATACATTCATTCGTTATGAGTAGGTGCTAAAGTTAACGAAACGTGGTGGTTATTCAAAAATTAGTACAAAAATTAGCCCAATACACAACGGGAAGGAGGTGCAACTAATGAAGGCTTTTCTCCCTCAGTGAACAAAGACAAACTTGTTTGCCAGATAAAGTGTTATTAAAGATTAAATTAATAAAACCTTTCTCTGTTTGGTATTGTGCAGGCAATTCCAAGTTGTATATTTGCATTTCAACTTCATTTTTATTTGTGGCTTTCTGTATTTTTATTAATAAGGAGTCAGATTCCAGAATGAGAATGCTGGACTATTATCCCAGGCACAAAATGTCAGGGTGTATATATTTACATTTCCTAAAGAACATATTACCTTGTGGCAAAAAGATAATAGAGAAAATATAATACATGTGAAAGATGATAGTATGAAATGCACAGAAGTTTTAAGCCTCCTGAAACACCAATAGAAAAGATTTTCTGCCTAGAGATATAGAAAACAATTTGTAAAATAGTTGAACAATGGGATGTGCTTTAGTCTGTATTGAGTCATCTTCAAGTGTCATCAAATGGATGAAAAAAATCCATAAAATCCACACAGATTGCATGAGTTAACTATGTTCAGATTATGATTTGCACTGGGAAGAGGATTATCTCTGCATTGCTATTGTAGATGGTACAATCAAGGCAGGAGTTGCTTTTCAGTCAGCTAAAATGAAAACAGCTTAGACTGGACAGACTGGTTCATGTAAGGTAGAGGTGAAATTAGAAAAAGGCTGATCTGAAACTCTAAGGTCTGTGAGACAGTGTTTTTCAGACCGATGACTGTAATGTTATGTTTCCAGCATGTTACATTATAATATCATCCAAAATCCATTAGATTCTCTCCTTTTGTGGAGCTACAAGATTGGGAGACATTTCTGATTTGGAACTTGAAACACACACCTCACTTAAATATGTCGCTCTAATAAGGTTCAAAAGCTTGACTGAATCAAAGCCTTTTGTAGTAAAACACATACTTTGTGATACACACTTACACAGAATCAAAAGGTTACCATTCCTCAGCTAGGCTGCAATAAGAGTGCATCTACAGATGAGCTGCCTGCTACAATATAAAATCAAATATCTTCGCTGAATCTTTCTGTTGTTTACTTTTTCTTATATCACTTTAATTAGATCATTTGCAGCTATCAAAACATACACTTAGTGTCTCACCTGAGCTGACAAAAAACCCCCACATTTGTTTCACTTCTCTGGAGGTACGGTGAATACCAAAATTCCCAATTCCAGTGATGCAGGGGCAGGTGTGAGATTTGTATTAGTCCTCAAAGCACAGTGGTTAAAAAGTCCATTTCTTTCAGTGCTGCCTTCTTGGGACTCAAGCTGTCTTTCTGCAGAAGTGAGACACTATACAGTTCAATTTTTGCCATTTGAGAACTGCAAAGTACTAGTAAATATTTTACTATTCATTTTATGACTTTTTGTAAATGAAGTGCATAAAGGAGCTAAAGACATTATAGCATTTTCTGTGTTTCTAGTCCTTCTTTACGACCCTCCAAACATTAGGTGAAAATCTGTAAGTTTATCCATAATGTGCAATGATACAGCACATAGATCCTAATAGATGATATTACAGTGCATAGACCTCCCAAAGCAGAGGCTGATGAAAATGGATTTCACTGCATGTGGAGCTGGAAACATAGTTGTCAGCTAAGCCATTCAACAATATTAAATTCATAATAAAAAACAAATAGTGATTATTATTCTTGGTGTAGTTCCATGTGATTGCTAAGGTACCTGGCTGCCACTTTGATAAAAAAGGCATATTTGAAAATGATGATTTGTCCAGACCACAGACTGCATAGGAAGAACTACAGTGCTGCTCTACTAACAATTAATTTTAACCCTATGTTCATTAACATGAACATTTGAAAGAGGGATTTTTTTAAACCATTGATAAATGCTCATTCAGTGTTGAGTGTATATAAAAAGATACTTTATGGAATTATTTTTTAAATCCTTTCTCTTTTTTTGTCACTTCTCATCTCTCTTGCCCTCCATAATTAGTTAATCAATACCTATGGTGGTGAATTGTTTTTGCCAGAGAAAGCAATCAATGATATGACCAGAACGATACTCGATCTGATCTTGCTTGGATTTAGATTCCAGTTTGGCTAAGCCACTCTCTAGAGGTAAGGTGGCTGTTATTTTCAGTTCACACTAGAGACAGCCACAGGCAAATTCAATAATGAAATATGGTGAAGAATTGTTTTCAAATAACTTTAGCAGCAGTAAGGATATCATAGCTCAGAAGTAACCATAGAGAATGTTTTTGAGCTATTTAATTACATTCAAAAAGTCATTTTCAACAGAATTCAAGCATAAAAAGTGTGCCACAGAAAAAGCGAGAAAGCAAAATACTTGCCTTGCTGATAAACACACAATATATTCATGAGCAGTCCTGGTTCTTGAGTTGGAATTAGCAAAGCATGATTAGGCCACCATCAGATGACCTGGCCACCACAGTCCTTCAGAACATCCTAGGATTGTACGACACTGAGCTAATGAAATTTCAAACTGTTGGTGGGTTAAATGAATAATAGGGAAATTGCTTCCTAGGAAACTGAGACACGAGACAATCTGGACTAAACTTCAGTTTGCCATTTCACTAAGACTGGTTTGGGAGTGAACATGCTGGCTATATCACTCAGATACTGGTAGTTGTCTAATAACTTCTTATAGATCTGCCTTCAAGCTTGAAGAATCAAGCAAGATGGCCCAAAATATATCAAGGAAAAAAATCATAGCAGCTCAAGTAACTGCATTGGTCCTCTCCTCTCTTCAAGGTCCTTGCAAAGACTTAGGCACCCTACTAGCAAAGCCAGAGTAGCCCAGAGCAGACTTTATGCCAGAAATACATATTGTATGTCTTAATTTTCTTTAAGTTCCTCTACCCTGGACTGAGAGTATTGCAGTGATAAAGCCATAGTGGCTGGTGCAGACACATAGGATCCTACAAACAGGATAGGATGACAGGATCATGGGATGATCATCTGGGACAAAGGGGACCTCAGGAAGTCTGTAGTCCAACCTCCTGCTCAAAGTGGGATCAGCTATGAGAACAGCCCAGGTTGCTCAAGACTTTTATTGACCTGGTTAAAAGATACCTTGATTACACTCGTGGCAACCACTCCAGTTCTGCCGGAAGGCACTGAGTTTGCTCTTCAGTGCCTTCCTCTCAGGCAGGGCAAAAGATAAGGAAAAGTGGAAATGCTTACAGAATCGTAGTTAAGCTGTGAGATGAAAAGCAGTTTTTTGATTCACATTAGGCATCAATAGGCCCAAACTACAGGCAGCTGCCTGTCCTCAATGTAAAGTTAAGACTCTGACTAAAGCACCGGCTACGTCTGATTCTGACTGTGCAAAAATGACTAAGAATTCAGAAAAGAGTATTTTGGCAAGGCTTGAAATGTAATGGTGTAGGTGGATGGCAAATCTGGTTTTGGCAGTAGGACTGGATGTATGTTTAAGTAGCAGTATACAGGTCTTATCCCGCTCTGCTAGTGGATACTTTTTACCTAAGTACGTCTGCCACATAAAGATGAACGCAGAGCCCCTGAAAGAAAGAAAGATAACGAAGAAGGAGAGGTCCCCCGACAGCAGAAAAGGAAAGAGAAATACAGTCTTTAGATTGAGAGAGATGTAAATGGGGTGTTTTGAAGAAAGCAGGAGTGAGTTACCCCAGTGAAAGAGAAAGTCGATAGGCAAGGTTCTGTTATACACAGCTTGCAAACACAGGTCTGTGATTTATTAGGAAGGCTCAATTTATTGCTGTAAGCCTTGAGCACAATAGCTTTCAAAGTTTTCAGTTTCACAAACACATAGTAGATTACGCTTGTTTTTCTCTGGTCACATCTGTGACCCTGATCCAGGGCTCAGTGCCTGAAATGGAAGCAGCATTAGAAAAATACTCACCACTATAAATCACAGAGAGGTGATAAGAGTCTTTCTACACACAAAGCAGATATGATGACTGCTTTTGAATAAGCTACCCTGCTGAGGTGATTGTATTGATTGGGAAAAGAGGGATAATCATGTACTGATTTGACTTTTTTTTAATCAGATATGCTCCTGAATTTTCTAAGCAAGCAAATCTAGTGGATAAATTTATTGCAACTGTATAAATTTATGCACTGAGGCAGTTGTAGCTAGTATTTTTACCTTTCCTGTCTCAAATTCTTCTGCAGTGTGACAACACTTGTGATGTTCCTTCCTAGAGGTAGCTGCATTTCAGGAGTGAGACACCATTTATGTTATCAATCGATCTTGCCTGCATAGTGTGATACAGTTGCATCAAGCTTTATTGCTATCTTTATTTATTCTTGCATTATGTAGTATAGTAGCAGCAGCAGCAATGTTTATTATATTCTCTCATACACATGGTAGTGCCCAGAGCACCCAGGATTTATCCAGTGTAAGAACTTGTTAAAGGCTCCAGAAGTACAAACTGGCGAATAACAACCACAAGAAACTGCTCTAAACCACTTCTGCTTTTGCACAGGACCATCAAAATAATTGATTCATGGTCTTGTCCGTGATTTTCATCTCCTCTTCTCACCCCAAGAGGCATCACTTTGAGATCTGATTCTCTTTTCCAGCATGACCCACTGAATAGTTACGAGAGCTCCAGTAAGCAGCGATGGGAGTGCTAAACATGACAGTGCCCCTGTCAGAGCATCTTGCAGGATTGCTGGTCGGACAGGTTGTAATAGGCAGCTGCTCCTTTGACCTTAGCTGCTCAGAGAAAGAAGGCCCCAGGATTTTTCCAGAGTAAGCCTTTAAACCTAAAGAACTATATACTGAGTTTCAAGGGTAGCATCTGAAGATACCTGTGTTTAGAGTATATCCACCTGCCCAGAGACTTGAAAGGCTCTCATTCCTGCAGTGTACTTGTTATTGCTGAACAGAGACCAAAACAGTATCTGGATCTTGGAATTATTTGTTCAGATTCATGTGAAACATTTATCAAAGGTTTAATAATTTGTTCAGTCTCTGTGTGAGGTTCCCAAAGAAAAGTCATGCCTGTGAAGCAGAGTCAGATCCATTAAGAGCATTAAAGAATGCAAGTATATCCTATACTTATCATTTATATAGAGAAAAACTATGTTTAAAAGAGTTACAGAGACTGGATTTGTGACAAAATGTGTCAGGGCTGGATGGATGTATAGTAGGTATTGTGGAAATAACCCTGCACACAGAAGACTGCAGTGAAGTGCCAGGCGCTTTGGCAGACTCCATGGTCACAGCAAAGTACAAAGCAAGACAGGAATATCTGCTCTGCTCCAAGGTGCTTCTTATCAATTCTTTTTGAGTGCAAGCCTCACATGGTATCTGGCAGGGTAAGTTTAGATTTTCTCTGTATTCATCTGATTGAATAAAACTGATAAATTAGAAAGTGCAAACCAAACCTTTATTTTGCTGTACAAAGAACAAGATGTACAACAAGAACACTGCATGGCTGATACCTATGTGAAAACAGAAGACTACTTGCTGAATAGAGTCACAGCCATATATTTTAGTCCTCTGCTTAAGCTGGCTAGGCTAACCGCTTTATTAAAAGAATCCTTTTTCAAAGCATAAAGCTGCATGGTTGTGCTCATAACAAATGTAGTTTTTATTTGTCAACTGAATAACAACAGGAGATTTTTAGTATTTAAATAATTCTGACGATTGCACCAGAAGCGTTTTTTCCCCTGGTTAATTCTCCAGTGAACAGTATTGTGCCTTAGCTTCACATGCTAGGAAAGCCTCTTGCTGGTGTTAGTATTAGGCCTCTTCCTCACAAGCCTCATCCTCTGTTTCCCACTCTGTGTCCTTTACTATTTCAAGATGCTCTTTCCCACTCTTCTTCCTTGATACAGTCTGTTTTCTCCCAGTAATTAGAGGTGACTGCTGTAGAAAGAAGTTGGATAGACTAGTGTTTGCTTCATTAGAGGGCTGCTCCATCAAGGAGCTATTTATGTGTTCTCTCTGCTGCCACATCATCTGGGTTGTTTTGAAAGAAGCAGAAGGTCTCAAAGAAGTGCCTCAGTCTATACGGCAGTCAAGTACACTCAAAAACCCCAACCAGTCAATCTCAGCATTATACACAGAAATCTCCTGTTTTCTTAAAACCTGTCCCAGTGCTTAACTGCTTCTCTAGCACTCCTGGAGTCAAACTGATGCTTTGTGAATGCCTCAGTGCTCTGCATCCTGACACACAGATGTAAAAATATCAGCCAGGACACGGATCTGGGCATGGACTTGCTTTCTTCAGATGAAGGTCAGGCACTGCAGTTTCATTTTTCACAGGCAATCAGGATGCATTTCCACCCCAGCTGAATGGAGTGCATGCTCTGCAACAGTAACACAGGCTGATTTATTTTAAAAAGCTGGACAGTCTCAAACCCTGTGTATACATTCATTTTTTTTCCTGCTTTTAGCCTACAAGGGAGACGTGCCAGCATATCCATAAGGAAGATAAAGTGGTTACTCTCTTTCCACTACTGTGCTGTGGTGAGACTCTGCCAGCCAAGGAGAAGTTTTTGGGCCATCAGCACAGCTAGGATCAGCTCTGTTCTATAGACAATCCAGCTCTAGTCACTTTGCTCACAAACTGCAGTATCACCCATGAGAGTTATTTGGGGCATATTAGCTTCTGACATAAGATTCACCACAGCAATAACAAATGTGAAATATGTTGATATGTTTTTTCTTCTTAGTTTTCTGCAATTGAAAACCGCAGCGTTTTCCAGTCTATTCTGTAGCCAATTAATATCTTAAAAGTGTAGGCAGCAGGCATGGCAACAGCCATTTGCAAGGAAAATAGCCATTTAAATTAAAAGGTCACCTGCCTCCTTCCCTGTCACAGCCTGGTTGGGAGACAGGGATGTTCCCCTTTTCTTCTGCTTTTTAGTCTGGCACCCACTAACAGGCTTTGGTCTTCTACTTAAGGCACGTGATGAGACAGCCAGCCTCAATTTTCGTTTTTCCTTTTGGTCAAGCTATTTCCCTGTGGACAGCCTTCTTCCTAGAAGTCCTATGGATGACTTCCATTCCTTGTAGGGAGGTTGGAAGCCGCAAAAAGCTATATCCCAGAGAGTCTGAGCTCCTCTCTTCTGCAGCAGAGTGGAGGCTTTTATCCCTGATCCATCAGCCTATATATGTGTTTTGGATACATAGCAGAAAGCTAGGTTACACTTTAGTTTCTTCTTCCCTTGTGAGATTTGGAAGGCCACCTCATCACAGTTCAAAAAAGCTTTGCATGAAGTAAGAGAAACAGGCTGCCCTTGATGCAGCCTTTACTGTTGGTTAATCTGTTCTCTCTATGATAGACTCCTCTCAGGATTGTGTTAACTTGGAAATAAGAGCAGTAATATTGTAAATCAATATAACTCGAAGCTACACAATTAAAAGGTTTGACGCTGTGTTTTAAGCCTACGTTTTATGCTTATTTCTTTATGTCATTTAAGCCAAAAGCAGATTTCATTTACAGCAGTTTGGGAAATGCATCTAACCAAAAATCGTTTAAAAGGTTAAGATGCAGAAGAGCTACACATACTTCAGACATAAATGTTAAGGAATAAAAGCTTTTGTAGTTCTTGCTGAATAAAATTGAATGAGATTGAACAGGCACCAAACCAATCAGATTTCTATGATTTGCACCACGGAAAATAAGAAAATGTTTAAGCTTTGTGCAGTTGCACCAAGTTGCACCAAGCGCTGGTGAGAAGCCCTTTACATGGCATTCTCAACAATGACACGACTGACTGGAGCCATAACAGCAGAGGTAGACAGAGCAGTTTCCAATTAGTGATGTTTCACATCAGCAGAAGTATTTTGCAGCTGAATAGTACTTTTGTTTACCAAAAAAATAAATAGACTGGAGAGATCCAGAATATTCTGGCAATGACCAAAGAAGTACATGTACCCTTGTGATTGAGTCAACAGCCTCAGCAGTAATGACACTTTTCCATCAGACTGAAAGTGGTGTTTTGAATCACTTGAGCTAGGATTTAATTTTTGTTCTCCCAGAACCATGCATTCAATATCACATTCTCTCTCAAGTCTACATATCTTCCTCAAGACAAAAATTCAGGTTTTAATCTGAAAAAAAACCCAGACACTGGAAATAATTCCAGATTTTTTTGTTTTCATTTGCTTTAAGCTATGAAACAAATGTTGAAGCTGCAAATGTTGTTTAGAGTGATCAGCATCCAGCATTTCATTAATAAGTCTAGTGATAGACCTATATTAAGTGCAGCTTAAGCAATACTCACGTCAATAGACGGCCATCTTTATAAATCCTGAGTATCCACTAAAACTGTCTAATAGGGAACATTCAACGGACTGGATTTTAAAAAAAACAACCAACTCCCCATAGCCCCACTTGGGTTACATCATCCCAGCCTACTGCATTATCTCTCTCCTATGTTGTACCTTTTTTAAAAGTTGTCAAATTAGTTTTTTTCCCGCTCTTCGGGGAGATACAATTGTGTATTGTACATTTATATGGTTCCAAATATTTGATCTGTCCGTGGCAGATGTTCAAAAGAGCGAACAAAGCACATGTTCTAAGAATCACGCCAGCAACATAGGAGGCAGCAAGCTGCAAAGTAAAGATCTGAATGGTATTTACTTTGCTTTTTCTACAGCTCACCACCAGCTTTAGGCACATTAAATTATAGATCCTTTCAAACACAGCCTCTACCAAAGAGGAAGCTGTGTCAGACCATGATAATAAAAAGTTAGATAAAGGTCACTGCCTTTAACATTACCAATCACATTACCTATTCCAGACATTTTGAATTAAGTCACTGCTCTGAATATGAATATATTTTCAAACTGCCTGAAAGGATGTAGGAAAACCTCCCAATTTGTTTAGAAGGTAGGTTCACTGACCCACTAACATTTCACACAGACTAAGTTTCAATCCAGGAAACCCTTTTGCTTTTTCATGCTTCAAAACTACATATTACTGGACCTGGCATGGCTGTCCACACTCTTTTCAGAATTTCCCCCAAGAAAGTTGTTGCATGCTCTGACCTGTAGAGTTAAGCAGTACTTTTGGAAGTCTATTATAAACACTAATCTTGGATGTTGCTGTGTTAGAAGACAAATACACTAATACCACAGAAGGTTTTTTTGAGATAAGCTTTTCTTTTCTCTTCTATGCCTGCTGTAGTTGAAGCACAAAACTATCAAAATGAGAGTTGAAAAACTAAAGTTGGTTCAGATGTTTTTAATTCTTTCATATATGAAAATACATACTTGTGCTTTGTACTATATATACCCGTCTCCATTTATACTACATGGAGAAGAGGAGGAAAACTCCAGGAAAACATCTAAGAAATTTTTAAAGGAATAAACATCTGATTTGTGTTTTGGTTTCTTTTTTTTTATTATCATTATTATTATTATTAT
>NW_009608083.1:0-23850 GCF_000690535.1 Cariama cristata
ACCCTCAGAGACTGGCCCCAGCCAGCACAGAGATGGAGCCAGCATCCTCGGTGGGGTTACCCCATGCGCTCCCCAGCACCGTCGGGCATCCCCGAGATGCTCAAGCACGGGGACATCCAGCTTCCCAGAATTCGCCAAGGCGAGCCTAGCCGATGGTTCAAAGTGGTAGGGATGGAGAATAAGGGAGGAGGTTCTCCCAGGGAACTTGGCTCATCCTCCCCTTCGCCGGTCCCACGCAGTCCCCGCAGCAAGGAGAACGGGCTTTGCCGGCAGCGGGGCATCGTGCCAGGGAGCGGGGCTCTAATCACAGCCCGTCCTCTCCCGGTCCAGCACTGCAGCACCCAGCAATCGCCGCCCTTGACGTCCGGGCTTTCAGAAATCGCCGTGAAGCTGCTCCCGATCGCGCTTTACAAGAGCAGAGAGGGATCAGAGTCAGGAGGGGACAGGCAAGGGTGGGAGCTGGGGCTGGCACGGGGACGGCGAGCGGAGGTCCCACTGCTGGGGCGCTCGGCGTGTGGCATCACTCTGGGCTGATCAGTCTCCATGGGGCCAAAAGAGGGAGCAGAAGGGTATCTACAGAAGAAGACATCTAATGCACGAGAAGGAATTTGACCCAACACGAGTCTTGTTTGACGGGGATTGTAATTAATCGGTAAATAAATAAATCGCCCCCTGGTTACCGACTGGGTGTTAAAAGGACGGATGTTGAAGAGCACCAAATGCTAAATGAGAGGCTGCACGGGGACGGTTTGGACAAGTGACTTCAGCAACAATACTGATGTTTTCATAAAACCAAGTTTCATATAGACCTTAATAAGGCCCTCAAACACCAGCACTCCCACCGAGGCCATGCCCAGGCTCCAAGGCAGAAGATCTTGCGTCAAAGCAGGATCTGGCCAAGGACAAAACTCAACTTCTAATCACCTCTCCAGGCAAAGTGGATTTCAAAAAAGCCTACCCTCCAACCTGCCCTTCTGCCATCCCTCCTTCATCACAAGAACTGGCGAGCAAAGCCAAGCTCCGGCTGAGCAAGGCCCCTCCTGAGCCACCCTTCCAGCAAGCCCACAGACACCAACCAGAAGGATCTCCAACCCCAGGGGCTTCTGAGCATCAGAGCAAACTCCCCCCAACTTGGTCACTGCCCCATGCTCCTCCATCTCCTAGATCCCAGAGGGATGAATGGTGAGAGGAAGCCGTGCAAGACGCAAAGCCCTGGGGATCAGCTCCGCAGTTCACTCTCAGCTCGGAGATGTGGGCATCTCTCTTGCTCTTCAAACACACCCGCCCCACAGAGCGAGGTCCCCCCCAGGACCGAACGGCTGCCATTGACCAAGCTTAGGGGGATCGACGCGTTCCCTGGACTGGCAGAGGAAGACCAGGATCCTGGTGAAGGAGCACACCAGGAGAGAAGCCTGTGCAAACCCATCCCAGGCAGACTCAGAAAAAAAACCCCAACAACCCAATTCACCTAACATCATCATGCCAGCCCCAATTTGGGTTCAATTTGCCAAATCGTTTTGGCGTGGGGAAAAACTGTTTTGGGGCAAAACTCCCAACCCGGCCGTGGGCGGAGAGCCTCCCCGTGCTGAGCCCAGCATCCAAACGCGTGGGTGCCCCCTGACATGTTGCATCCTGCATCTCTGCCGCTTTGAACCCACCTCCCACATCACCTCAGAGGGGTGGTCGCAGCCCCTTCGCTCTACAGCCCCGGGAGCCCTCCCGGCCACCCCCCGCAGCCCCTTCGGCCAGGGTGACCCAGCTCCTTTCAGAGCCACAGCCTCTCCCTCCGCCATACATGCCTGACTCCCGCCTGCATCCCCCTGGTTAAACGCATCCAAGTGCCCCCAGAGAGCCCTGCCCCGGCGAGCTGAGGCCAGCTGGTGCCCCACGTACGGAGGAAGGGGACCGGACCCTGGATTTGGCTCATCTCCCCCCACGCCCTTCAGGAACAACATGACTAGACAGACCTGCTCACAAATAGCTCCCCGAGAGCCCACGCACACGCTGCTAACACCGGCAGCTACCCTGTAATAACCCACCGTCCGTATCATTACCATTAATTATAGATTAACATACCCCATAATCTTAACTGCGGCTAAGTCCCATCTTGGGCAGTACGAACCGCTTTCAAAGCCACCTGGCTCTTACACCACCCGCCCCGGGAAAGGGGCTGGTGGTCGAGGCACGACCAGGATCCAGCCGCAAGGATCAGGGCTGGGATGGACAGGAAGATCACCAGGGCTGGAGTCATGGGGATGGCACTGATGGCCCAGCTGCCTCACGCTCCTGGGAAATAAGGAGAGCACCGAGCACGTTATGCAGGATCACCAAGCGTTAAGTGGCTTGGGCGATTCCCTCCCTAGCGCTGGGTTTCATCCCTGTGGCACCAGGGAGGCTTGCATAGCTGTAGCTGCCTATGCGAGCCCAACGGTGCTTTTGGTGCAGGGGACATCGGGTGGGATCAGGTTGCTGGAGAGGAGACACCGGGAGCAGGTGTAGGGGCTTGGCCACCTTGCAGCACATGGGGAGGGCAGCTCATCCCACCCAGAGCCTCAGATATTAGAGGAATTCTCTAGACTCCTGCACCTTCCCCTTCCCTGTGTCGCCCCCAACCACCCCACCAGCCGACAGCAAGACCCTCAGCATCCCTCACCTCCCCACTCCTCCCAGCCCCTGAGCTTGCTGAAGGGCAGAGTGATTTTCTTCTTCTACCAAATCAGGGAAATCTGAGAGAGAAGCAACATGGGGCAGGTAACCAGTGCCGCTTCTCGCCCGGGCAGCCTGGGGACCTCCCACGCTTGTACCTCCATGCCCTGCTCGGGTGCCTTTTGCAATCCTCCCAGTCCTTCAACAAAACTTTTCCAGGCAGAACCTCTTCAAAACTTCTGGGAATTAAGTTTTTGAAAGGTGATGGGGTTAAAGACATTTACACTTCTTGTACAACACTGAGCCAGCACGCACAGCCCTCGTCCCATGCCACGGGGCCAGGGAGGCTGCTGCTTCAAGCACCGTTCTGGAGCTACCTCCCAAAAGCTGTGCCAATCCCTCATCCGAGACAATCCCAGCATCAGCAGCATGGCTGGCACTCAGGACAGACATTCCGGGCCTATGCTGATAGAGGGGGTGTTTCTCCTTTTGATTCTTATAGGGGTAAAGCAGACACAGCATCCTCACCAAGACACAACTTCAGGAGGAAAGCAAAGATCTTCCAGGGACGCAGAGCTTTCACCCTTTCATCTCAGTGTACCACCTTCCATTCGGGACATAGCTCCAGCCAAAAAAAAAACAAAAAACCCCCCCCCAAAAAAAAAAAAAAAGCTGGAAAGCAGCCTGGGGCTGGCTCTGCCCTGAAGCTGCGGCCGTTTCATGTGGCTCCAACGCCTCTTGCCCGGCAGCTTGCACTTTCAAAGAACCGCTTGCATGCACACAGGCACACAAAACACAATTAATGAATGTCTTGCATCCCACTGTGTGTGTTCTGACACAGCCCCATTTGCCAAGAAAAAAAAAGCGTGTGAGGGATGCATGTATATACAAAGGCTTTAAAGAGGATGTTGCTTGCATTTTTACAGCTTTGTTGAAGGGTTTTGTTTTGTTTTGTTTTTTTAATATAAAATACTAAAGCAAATATAATCCAGAGAAAGGGATTTTTAAAAATCTTTAATACTTTACCTGCACGTATAACACCTGCAGAGCTCCGACACTCCCCAAGAAACACGTTCTATAATAACTGTTTCAGACTGAAAAAAAGGCAACTGCTCAGAAAAACATTGCTAGTGGTTAGTATTACACGCGCTGCCAACACGAGTATTCTTTCACAGAGGGAGAGGATTAAGCCTCCCAGGGAAGTCTGTCATGGGATCGACATCGGCAGCTTTACAAGCTTTAACTCTCAGGTGTTCCCCAGCTGTAATAAGCTGCCTGCGCCGTGAAACCCTCTCGGAGCAAGCTGGGCAAGGCAGGAGCCCACCCACCTCTGCACAGGCGTGGAGCTGTGCGAGATGAACCCTCACCCTGTGCGCACGGATTCAGGTTATTAGGGAATGATGATGATGATGAAGTTTTCTTTCTTTCCTGCGAGTAAAACAAACAGGGAATCCAAGATGCCGATTGCATTGTCATGTTTAAGCCTTTCAGTGAACACAAATGCCCACGGCCGGTTTCACCTAAGCAAACAGCCATCGTTCAGGATAGTTCTTCTCAACTCCACAAGGCAAGTTTTAGTCCTCTGAGGTGGACTTCTGCTTACGTTTTGTCATCTGCAAGATTGCCTGGTATTATGTTCACTGGGCGGCTTAAAACACCCAAGTTAGCAAGCCTACTACATGCCAGTCACTTAAAAAGAAATTATTATATTTCTAAGCAACAGAGATTTGCGGACTATGGCAATTCTCAGTAGGAACTGGACATCTAACCATCCTTCTCAAATCCAAGCGCTAACACCACCAGATTCTGAATGATATATTAAAACTGATGATTCACCTGTTGCCAGGACCAGACCTTCCTAGGCCAGATACACAGATCATAACAAGACCTTTTAAAGAAGTAAACCGCATCACATCTGCCAGCTGTCATATTTTTATAGTTTTCTTGGAATTATCAAGTGATTGCCATCATTAGAGACAAGACACTTGCCTGGAAAGCCCAAGCAACTGTGTCAACTCTTCCACTCCTCTAAAGCAACCCCTGTGTTTTAACTGTGTTAGAATAAACAGTTCCACTCCTTTGGACCAAGTCCGAATTGGACTCTCTTGACCAGTTGGTTACCCATATAAAACACCCACTGCAATACATTTGCATACATCTATGAAAGGAGAAAATATAATCACTTTATTTTCAGTATACAGACTAAATCCCACCATAAAATAAAGATAATGAGTGATCACATGTGAATAATACTCCGCACTTAAAAAAAGCCAACTTTTGCCATGTCTGCTGAATCCATCGTTTGCCACGTGGCACTCGCAGCTCTCCAACATTGTTTCCAAAAGTGGCTGCAGTACTCCCAGGAGCGACGCTCCATCTACTACAATTTAAAAAAATGCTCCCACTTTGCGTAGAAGTGCTACATTTTCCTGTATGCCTTGAAATACTAGTTAGGTACAACACTCTTTGATCATCCCTGCTTGCAAAATATGTCAGGTCCCCCTCCCACCCTTACACCAAAGCAAGAAGAATTACTTCTACAAGGAGGTAAAAATCAGCAAGTTGTAGCAAAACAAACCCTTCAGAAGTGCGTAACGATGGCATACTGCGATCCGCGGCACGGGAATATGCAGCACAGGCAGCAAGACACAAATACTGATGAGCTGTACACACACACGTGCACACAATCACCTCTGTAAAGCTTTCTCTGCGGTGCGACTCCTTCCACATCATGCGCTTTTCACAAAAAAAAAAAGCCCTTCTCAAATTTAGCCCGTTTAAAGCTGCCAACAAAACTGGATTCCATGTGCTCTCAATGGGCGTGTTATTGCTTGTAGTACATTGAAAAAGATTTGGACCTACACAAGAGATTCGCTTGCAAAGCACAGAGGTCACCGGTGGCCCCTAAGCAGTTTTACAAACCGATCATTGCAGCTTTAATTGCCAGCCCAGCCTTAAACGGTGACAATTTCCAGCACCCTCCCCACCAGCGGTCACCTACAATACTCTGCAGTTCTAAACATGCGTCGTACCATCCTCTAAGTAAACACAGTTGGTGTCTTCTCTGACTCGCATTTAAACACATGAGAGCAGGCAGCATAAAGAAGTGTTACAGTTAATTTTACAAAATTCATCATATCCATCTTCGCTCGTTCACCTGAAAAACAGGTGACCTGCGCTGCAATGGCAAAGGCCAGCGGTGCCTCATCCTCTCAACACCTAAATGTCAACAGAAGAGGAACTGACATTATTGCAGAGATATTTTACGTGCCCAGCAGAGCAGACACATTCTCACTGGATTTTCAGGCTGCCTGTGACCTACCTCACCCATGGTGAACCCAACTAAAGTGTTTAAGAATCCAGTCTTTACATCTGGCACCTCTAACTGAATGGAAAATTTACAACTGAGTGTCTTTAAGGAGTAATAAAGCAGCTCTTGGGAATTCTTCCAAGCAAACACTGACTCAAAGGCTCAATACAAATTCACAGTGTCACCTAGGAACACCAGCCCACCCTAGACCCCCAGTCAGTCACTGACGACAACTCCCTAGATCTTCTCTTAGAGTTACACGTGGCACAATCGCTTTCTTTGCTAATGCCTCCTGACTATAACCTTGTTCTGCAGCCTCTCTTGCTAACTATACCCTTCGAATCAGTTCTGACTGCAAACGCTGTCCTTCACTTAGTGACTATCATAACATTAACAAGATTATTTCCTGCTCCAGATGCAATGCTACTGATAAAAACACACAACTAATTCTTCCAGCAGGTGATCCAAATCAGCTCTGTTCTCAAACAGCAGATTGGCAAAGGTGGGCTGCAGATTGCAAAGTCTCCAAGCTTTCCATACCATGAAGTGAGGTAGCAACAAGCAGCCTTTGAAAGAGCACTGTCTCTGGATTTTTCCCTTGTATTAAATCCCTTTTCCACACAATTAACTGAGTGAACTAGAGGCTTCTCTGGAGCAGTGGAAGAAGAAAAGAGATGCTAAATAAATAACAAATGATAAGAAGAACCAGGCCAATAGTTTTGCAAAGTTTTCCTTTTTGGTACCAGCACTGAGCACTGCTCGTTTTCAGGTGGAGAAAAATACAAAACACTTCAGTCTCTTTGTGAGCTTAAAGTCCAAGTGACTTCTGCACAATCTGCTTGGCAATTTTGTTAAATTGTTCTCTGTCTTCCCGCCACATCTTGGAGGCGTCTACATTGGCTCCACTTTCATCATTTGGCTCTGAAACGAGAAAGACTGAAAGATAGGCGGGCAGGCAGGCAATGGAGCAAGACCCTCACGCTTTTTCAATACTGCTTGTGTACTGCCGCTTCCCGGTGGCTTTAGCACGCTTCCCCTGCTTGGGACTACAGGAACACCACTAAAGAAAATCCATTGACAGCTGCTGGATCCCCAAACGGTTCCAATCTAACCGATCACAGGAGAATATCACAGCAAGGTCGAGTTTAGGTAAGAAACAAGTGGCAGAGGAACAAGGCTTTCTTTTGTTTACGCTTTCAGCGGTTGAGCCTCGGCATGCACATGGAACAACACAATGCAGCACCACCAGTGCCGTCAAGGGTTTTTAAAACTGCACGCTGCTCCCTGAAAAATGTTTTTTTTCTGGTTCTGCGGCTTCACAGACACAAAGCCCTCCCGACCAGGCCACCCAAACAGGCTCCGTCACTCTTTGGGATAGCTTGTTCTATTAAAAAACAACAAAACAAACCAAGAAAACCCATAGAATGCTTTCATTTCTGCAACATCTTTCATCCGAGGATTTCAGAGCATTTTACAAAGTCCATTAAGCCCCCGTGACTCTAACACTTCACTCTGTACAGAGGTAAGCTGAAATACAGGATTTATCAGATCCTTGGTCAGCATACAGCGGGACAACTGTCGCGGGATTGCACAAGTCACCAAGATAGAACCTACTCTACACATTTTGCTTCACACACCAGTCCAAATCCACTTCAGCCTAGTTCATGGCAGACATCTTGGGCTCATGTCTTTCTTGACACAGTGCTGAGGGCCCACCCTTAAAAGCCAGTAGATATGCAGGTCCCCCAGTTTGGGAAGTTTGGGCTTACACTACCTGCAGAGCCAGAGCCAAGAGTTTGCTAGTGGCCTGAAAGAAGCTGACCAGCTTACCACTGATGTTTCAGACTAATTCCTCCAAAAGCCATGGGAAAACGGGGCGCACAGGCAGAGAATGAGAAAGACCAGGTGACTCCCATGCTAACCAGTCCAGGTAAGGCTGCACCACAAAGCAAGTTCTTGGAGCCCCCGGGAAGCCCAGTGAGGTACTGTTTGTCTGCACAGCTTCCCAACAGTAGGTTACTATTCTGAAGCTAAAACGATCCCATGTAAGAATTTGTTGCCTGCTCTTTGATCAAACAAACTTTGCTGCTTCTAAACCCTCTAAACTGTCTAAAATCTTTTCCCATTCAATACCGATTCTAAGGGATACTGCTCAGCTCTTTTTAGGCAGTTCAGTGACTCTGTCCACTATGTGGAAAACGATCCGTCTTTCAGAGAGCTGTACACAACAGAGCTGATCCACAGCCCTTGCTGGATTTAGGGAAAGCCATTTAAAAGGCTGCACAAAAAGTTTTTCACACCCCCCTCCTCTTCTCAAGAAGCCTTCCTCTGAACCATCGATGGCAGAATGGGCTACATTCCCAGGCTGGCAAATAACAAATAGAAACGAAGGCTGCTGGCTTGTGAATTGCAGAGGCCAGGGACTCCAATTTACCGCACTGGTTAGATCTGGTTGCTAACCCTTCAGCTGCTAAAGCCAAATCCAACACAGCCTGTAATCAGCAGCTTTAAGACCTGCAAGAGTTGAACAGACATCGTAGCAAACGCAAAGACGGAGCACAGGTTTTGTGCAGGAACAGGGAACCAACTGAGCCTCCAACTCCACCTGACCACCACCATCTGCTCAGGTGCTGCTGACCTGGAAGGAAAGCAGTGCAGTTGCTCGCAAAGCTGGAAACACCTCTTTACTAACTTTACTTGTCTTCTTTTTTTCAATTATTTTCAGAGAACCGTTTTATTAACAAATAAATACTAGGGCTTCAAGAACTGTGGTTGCTGCTGAGCAGCTTTAAATGTCCTTTGCTCACTTAACAGACCAAACAGCAAGAAGCAGCTCTAGCTAACTCAGTAACTGCTATCTGAGCTACTGCTAATAAAACAGCAGTTCTTACCTGCCAGCATGCTAACAACTGACAAGAGGATCTTTTCCACACTCTGCACAGGACTCCATCGCTCAGCGCTGCTTTCATATCCCATGGGATCATCCCCAGGAGCATGAAGAATAGAGATGCAAACTCTCCCATCTGGGTAAACTGCATAAGAAGTACAGGAGATTGATTGTTACTCAGTGGAAACACTTGGCCTCTCCACATCTTTAGCACAGATGAATGTTTGGGCTTGGCCTTCGTATGACTGAAGCTAAACCCAGTTTTAAATTTCCTCTTCCAAGGGCAAAAGGACACAAAAGCTGAAAGACAGAAGTCTAGCAAAAATCTCCCTTAAGCAAACCTAACAAACTTGGGTGACCCTTCCCCAGCAGAAGCCTGCTGGGAGCACTCACATCATTTAATAACCATTGACAGGCTCCGTGGAAAAAACAAGAGCTGCAGCCCGGTGGAGCAAAGCAAGTATTTATGCACAGACACAGCTCCAGGTAGGTAACCAGCCCTACTTAAATCGAAGGGTGACAGTAACACAGCACTGAACGCACGTTGCAGCCCTCCACTGGACCGTGACCGTAAAAAGAATTATGCAAACTTGCTCCGCTGCAGCAAGGAGGGAGAAGTGGTGTGTTATAAACAATATAATTGATCTTACTTTGAACATTACTGAGATGCAACCAGAAGAGTTAATGCTACTTCTTTTTAAAATTTTGCTGAAAGCTCAGCTGCATTGAAGCGCTTGGAAACAAGGTAAGCCATTAAGGATAAAGACGTCTTTCCCTCCCACTTTTAGCTTAAGCAAAGCATCTGCAACAGAACAAGTCGTCTTCACAGACACTGACCCCACTGACTTGATAATGAGGCCAAAGAAAGGTTGAAGAGGCAACACAAAGAGATCGGAGTTTGAAACACTGCTTTAGCAACAGGGCCTAATTCTGCAGCCTCCCAAGGAATAACAACTTCAGCCCAGTACTTTCAGTCCTTCTACTCCTCAGGTGACCAAACCTGTACCACTGCCACGAAAGCAAGACAAAACAAAAAGAGGGAATGGCCGCTGGAAGCAGTTGTGCTCATTTCCCGTTCCTTCCATTCACCCAGCTAAAGTCTGCGCAGGCCTGCAACACCCAAGTGCTTTGGAAGACTTTTATTTACATCCCTTCCCACAGCCCCAGGCTGGGGACTGGAGCTGGTCTAGCTGTAGCTGGAAGAGATGAGAACAGCACGTGCTGAATCAGCACTTCTCCTTGCAAGTCAGGAACACAAGGGTAAAAGGTATTTCACTTGTACATTACTCTAATGTTTTTATGCAGTGCCTCATTTAAAACAGCTGGACCACAGTGGCAGAGTCAAGAGAGAAAAGGCTGATTCCAGGAAGATGTACGCATCTTCCCACTTTGTCACTAAGTCCTAATGCAAGACCTGTCACCAATCGCTACTTTGAAGTTATCTTCGCCGGAGCATCCATGAACGTCAATAATTCAAGAGGAGATAGTTCTGTGGCGTCTCAGCTCCCCCTGTACATAACATAAACTGCAAAGACAAGGGAACACAGTAGACTTTTTAAACATTTTCCTTGCAATTCCTCCCAGGTGGAGGACTAAGCACTTAAGGAACAGAAAAAAGCACTGCACAGTCACCCATTTCTACAGCCCTTCTGGGTATAACCAGGCCATCACAATCCCATCTGAGAAGAAAGATTCAAGTGTCTACTTTAGGTGATCTCAGCTTTAGACTAACATGACCCAGAGTCACAGGACTTTCAAGACCATCCAGTATGTTCCAGTTAACCCCACGGAGGAAGCGCCCATGTGTAGAGCCACTCTGTAACAGCTTAGAGTCAGGCAGTTTGTGCTTCTCTGCAGCCCACTTCTCCCAGCTATGCCACAGACAAAGCAGCAGCGAGCAGCGAACCTCAAGCCAAGGCCACAACTGGAGCTACAGAGTATTGCTTGGACACAGATTTGCTCACGGAGACCAGTCCTGCCAAGAAGTCTGGGTGAATTGGTCCAGCTGGAGCCAAAGGTTCCACTGCAGCCACACTGCTTCCAGGTGCCAAACGCGGCACTGCTGCAGACATCAGAGCTTCAGAGGCATGCCACATTGCCTTGGGCATGTCCGCCCAGCTCTATAATGTGACATGCAGGTGGGTCTTCCACAGGAAAACAAAAAGATGCAGATTAAATGGGCAAGAATCTGCAGCAGTGGTGCCTCGAGAAGGGAAGAAGAACTTTCAGAAACTGCAAAATTCCTTGGAATAGGATGAAATAAAGCAATTCCCCGTTGAGATTAAGATTTGTGTTATGCAAGTGCAGGAACGTCAACTGGGAAGGAAAGGCTAGGAAGGAGGGCAGCCTTTTATTGCGCTCAAGTGGCAGAGACCTAATAACCTAGAATACAGATGCAGCCCCTCAAACCTGGGTGATGATAAACAATCTTCACACAATCCATATCGCTTTAGCAGACATCATAAGCAACAATTTTACAAAGAATGCCAAGACCCACTTCAGGAAGTAGTGCTCCAGGCTGTGAAAGGGGGCTTTAAGGTTTTTACCTGTCCAAGGCTCAAACTTGTTAGCTGTACTTGTTGTTCAATTACTTCCACTGAAAAGTCTTAAGACAATATTGTCATCATCAGAATTGCAGGGAAGAGGCCAGCAAAGTCTTAATATTAAACGCTTGCACACGTGTCCAAGCAGATGACAGAGAGCTTTGTATTTCAGAAAGATCACTTCAGAAATGTCACTAAACCTGTGACGGGGAAAGAGCCATGCTACCTAATAAAGCTGCATCCACACTTTGGTGAATATGAACAAATTTTCACTCATTAAAATAACACCAAACTACTTAAGTGCAAGTCACAGCGCAAGACTGGAAAGAGTCTGTACTAATCCACTAAATCTCACATCATGTACAGAAGACTATTTACGCAATAGTTACAAGTATTCCCGGAATGATCTTAAGGGCAGTGAAATTGTTGGAATCTTTATCGGACTGTTTATGACCAAAGGGTCTATGAGGAATAATGCGAGAAAGTGAACATAAGACAGAGCAAAATTGCTGGATGGCTGAACACTTCCACTGCATACTCAAGGCTGGAAAAGGAGAGAACCACCCGTGGTAAGGATGCCAGTATTCCCGCTGCAAAAGTTTGTTTTTAACGTGCGCAAGCAACCCACTCCCCCGTACGTCCTGCTACATCAGACTCACTGTTCGGATGGAACATCTCGCACGTGAACCTCATCTTCGGAGGACTTAACGGGTAGTCGAGTGGGAAGCTCAGAATAGCAGGGAAAACCCCATACTCGAAACAGGTGTCTTCAGGACCCCTAGAAACAGATAAAAAGCTATTCACCAGAGTTTTAAAAAGCTCTTTCTCCCAAATTCTTGTCTCTTGAGACATTTGAGGTTTGGGTGATATCATCTTCCCCAGAAAACAAAGAGTTAACACACTCTTACCCCACACCTCACAAACTTAAATCCAAATATGGGGTTTGGGAGGGAAGGGGGAAATCAAAGCTTGCACACTAAATTACTAGGAAGGTCACAACACTGCTTAATTAGCAGGGTGTGTCTGGATATAATTGGAGTATCTGGCTCCAAGGCATGTTCCAGGATTTGAGCGTCTGCACGTCAAGAGAAAGCAGAGGCAGGTGTGGGACTCCTGTGCCTTTGAAGATACTCTTATGTGCACAAGACAGAGGTGTCAAATGCTGCAGCTCAAAAATAATTTATGAAACCTATGGAGATTCGAACTGCCAGTATCAAGCATAATCTCACATAAACACTTATCACTATCTAATGCAAAAAACACAGCAATGTTTTGTAAAAATAAAAACGCTGCTCAGGGACCATAATTGCTAGATGCAGGACAACATTTCTCTGCAGACTTAAGGTATTTAGTTTGCACTCCCTCAAGCACACGTGGAGAACTTCACCAGGGTTCCTGTAGGAACATTTCCTTACTGTGTTCATCATCTAGTTCAAAGTGCAATCAGATTGAGAGTATAAAGACAACTATTTTACCCTCCCTACATAAAACATTTTTGGAAAGCAAGCAAAACACTTTATTAGACATGATTTATTCAAATTTGACGAACCACCTGGAACTTTTAACACAAACATGATCTTCCCTGATTGGAAAGATCATAAAACAAGCTTCACCACTGAAAATCTTAGCCAAGGAAACCTCATGTATCTAGTAAGAAGCTCGTCAAACAAGGCTTATACTGTCTGGGAAATAAGGTTTAGGAATATATTCGTGCCTCCTCCTCCCAATCCACATTCTCCACGCCAGAAAGAACATAAAAGTTCAAGGACCCCTAACAATTAAGACTGCAATTGGTAACCTACAGAAAAAGAAAACTGAGACCAGCAAAACCTAAAGCCCTAGGAGGCTCACTGTCTTAAACTGTGGGATTCAGAAGACTTGGCTGGCAGACAAACACAAGAACTACGTGATTTAAACCTGAATATCGACGCTGGCAGGTAAGATTAGAGAAATGCATCAACATACTGCAAGAATGAAAGCCAAACCGCCTCAACCATTTTGTTCCCTTTCTGGCCTTTTCCCTAAATTTAGTTGGGATTCAATTCACATCTGAGAGTAAACTGAATGCATTTTGTCATGAACATTTTAATTCCAGCTGCATTTTAAAGGCTTATTGTTGAACTTCTAAGAGTATGTACATACACGCATTGAAAAGCTGGTGGGTGTCTTATGTTCTGTTTCGAGAGCAAACACACAGCCTTAAGGGCTCTTCTGTGAAATATGTTAACCCAACGCGATCCACTTTAGGCCCTGTATTATGTCAGCAAAACGCTTTTGTTTTAGCCATTCAGTGCTGCCAGGATCAACTTCAAAGAAATTATTACAGTTAATCCAAGACAGCACTTGCAACTACAAAACACTCAGGAGGCTGCAACATTTAAACTTGATGGCATTGCTTTCAGCTCAAAAAGGACATCGGCAGGGCCAGAGAGGTAAAGAGCACAGCACCTTTCGCAATCGCACCACCTGCTCTGCAAAGATTTCCAAGTACCCCACATTCAAAGCCTCTGTGCCTCACGCTATGATTTCGCCTGAGCTCCTATGCCAGTTGAAGTCCAGACTACCCAGTACTCGATTAGGGTTCCTCCAAGAAACACTCAGACCACGCAGCGGTGACACCCGTCCCACTGAGCAAAGGCATCAAGCCAACAGGCCGGTTGCCTTCAGCAGCTCCCAAGCCCCAGGAAAGGCAAAGCACTTGCCATCGCTACCCGCAGGCACACGGACGGCACTCATTCTGCACAGGCTTGAGGCTTGCAACTCCAAGAAAACCTTTGTCCTAAACCTGCTCCGTCTAAGACTCTCTACAGCCTGCAAAGCAGGCAGTCTCCGCATCTTTTTCCGCACATGATGCTACTTTACGGACTTCCTTAAAGCACTGAGGAGCGGACATCAGTTCTCCTCCGGCCATTATATGGCATTAAATGACTTGCTAGACAACTAAACTGTTTTGTTGTGTGAGAGATGTCATGAACAACACTGTTGATGTAAGACACAGCATGAAAATAAGAAACTCTGAACTCCATGACCTGGCTATTAGGTAAGGGAAAGAAAAGGATGGCGGGTATCTGCCTAAATACGAGGGAAAAGCGCACTGACAAGGACAATTAATTCTATAATCATAGCTTCAAGTACATTTGTAAATGGCTTCTTATTTGTAAAAAGATGCTGGAAAAGGACCAAAACCCACAGTCATCAGATGCCGAAAAGGGGAATTCCATGCTAAACAAAAGTCCTAAGCCTAATTACAGATCTAATTACCTTTCTAGACAGGTTTTTGATAAGTTGACTTCAATTTATACTGTTTACTTTTCAAGCAATTTTTAGGCTAAAGGAGTTCTCAACAATTACATGGGTTTGTGTTTTTTGGGGATAAACTCTAACAGCAATGCACGCTCATATACGCCAACCAAAGAGGGCAAAACTTGGTCTTGAAACGTCAAATTCATGAACTTGCACAACACAAAGCAGCCTGTAGGACCTCACGCAGCGCTAAGGAATAGAGCGGCATTATGGTAAACTCTCTTGGCATGCTGGGGCTATTTATCATCGCAAATAAGTCACCCTGTTGCAAAGATTTGGCTTTCATAAATACTCTAATTCAGCTACTGTTTGATGTCTTATCAAAAGGGTGCGTTTTATGCCAGGCTCCAAAACTCCACTGTTCAGAAAGATTACAACATTGTATTTTCCATTCTGGATCTCTTACACTCAGTTTGGGAGCATAAGAACTGTTCTATCATTCAGACATGTCAATACAGCCTTAACATTTATATATTTAACATTTATCCAGCACTACGGCTGCTGCAGGCAAGAACACCGGAAATACAAATTATTCTTGCCATTATTTTAAAAGGCAGTATTTTATCTTCAAGCCAAGCTCTTACGTCAATCTGTGCAACATTACCCAGCCCACCTCTAAACCGATAAATGGGCAACGTCTTTTCTTTCTTAGGTCTCTTTTTTTTTTAATTGATTTGCTATTACATGTGCTCTACCTTCATATAAATCAGGTGAAGGAAAAAAAAAGTATTCTGTTCTCTTTGATTATTATGCTACTTACTTACCTTTTGCACTTCATCTGTCTAAAAATTTGAAGCCAACTTTAATTTCCTCATCTGCACTTCTTTCATTCCCAGAATCTCACACAGCACGTTTGAGATTACAAAACATTTGAGAAGATTATCACACAAATATAAACAGGTAATTTAGCTTGCTTTCCAAATGTATGCAAACACTTCTACTAACAGAGTTTTGTAAAGAGATGAAAGTAACCAAACATGTTTAGGGTAAACATTTCTATTGTACCACAGCTTCAGAATTTAGCAGCTCTTAAAATATAATTTTATTATGACACATACACAATACAGAAACCGAAATTAAAGCACCTCCGCCTCTCATTTTGCACTGACAAAGACCTGAAGCTCAGAACTCAGCACTTTAAAGGGCTTTCAAGTCTGCAAGCAGCTCCTCTGCTGTTTAAGAGTTTGTTATGGGAAACATCAGAAAAAGTATTTTCTAGGTAATGAATCAAATCCAAAAGCACTTCTTTGTATCCCCCATGAAAGCTCTACTTAGCCACACAATCTCTGCTACAAGAGAGTGCCGACAGGCAGGAATTGCCTTCCATATTCCAAGAAGTGCATTAAAATCCTCTGGGATTTCTACACTCCAAGCAATGCACAGCTTTGAGCTGAAATTCGGTACATTACAAAATGCATGTTGCAGAAGAGCGCTAACTATCCCACTCACAGAAAGAGAAAGCGTTAAGACGCTGCAGTCAAAATCTCTGGTGTCAGGCGACAAATTACCTATTTCCACGCTAAGTGTGTCTTCTCAGGGGACTGAGCTACCAGGAAGTACAACCTGTTTATCACTGGATAAATCGTTGCACATAAGCAGAGGCATTTGCTACCTCTTCATATCAATCAGCAAACAAGCAGTGGTAATCCAAACCTCCATTTACCAAGGCCTAAAATAACTCAGAGGCTCACGCTTGCCATAAAGTAGGATCACCCACGCAGCCAGCTTGTGTGAATAGGTGGTACGCTATAGCTTGGGACGCTTTTGTATTGGTTGCGTGCCTCATCCCAAGAGACAGAAATCTTGTTTTTCATCCCTAGACAACACACTCCAAGCAAACTGAGCTAGGAAAATTCTGCCACCCACACTGGCTGAGAATCTCCTAAGTCAGCAGTGGCGGTTGCAGTGAAAACCTGCCAAGAAACCAGCAGGGACATCGTGAACGGGGCCATGGCCACCGCCTGCTGCCCCCGGGTGTCCTCCAGGACCCCCTGGCCCTGGTTGAAAGAAAGGAAATCACCAACTCTTACTAAAGGAATCTTGAAATACAGTGCCTGCATCTACCCTAACAACAGATCATCAGCTTCAAGACAGACTTAGCGGTTTGAAGCTTCTTCATCTTTTAATTCTGTGGCATTTGCCTAAATTGTCAGACCCGAGTGACAAAGGTCTCTTTTCCTCTCCCCTACCATTTTAGAACTTCATTTTATAAAAATCACCAGTTATTCCATGTACTCAAAGTTCCCAAAGAAGGGTACAGCATGAGTAAGAGGGTACAAGCAGGAGAGAAAACAACTTGCAAGATGCTGGGCAAGATTTTGTCTTTTCATGCCAAGTTTTGCTAGGAACAACCCTACCCGTCGGTTCAGGAGTGGAAGGGGGAGGACACAGCTTTGTAAAGAAGTCTTTGTCAGCCCCCAAAAAACAACAGGTAGCGATCAGAGCTATTCACCAACAGAAGAGCTTTCTACACAGAACCACTGCACCCAACATCTTTACAACTGCAGCCGATTCATGAAGTGTAAAGAATTTCAAAACAATTAATTTCCTTTTTAATTTGAGTACTTTCTCAGATCAATCCCCTTCCATTTTTCTAGAAAAACATTGAATAGTAAGTCAACTAATTTTAGACATTGACTTTCTTCTCCTATCACTGATAATCTGTGTATTTTGTTCCACTTAAAACATGAGAAAAACCTGTCCTGTATTTGCAATTGAGTAATGCTCCCAACAGATGTGAGTGATCTACAAGCAACTCATTGTCTCCTACAGTGTTTGTATATGCAATGTATATCCAAGGGAACCCAAATGACGATTCCTGTTAAATTTGCAATTTACTTATGCTGAATGTTGCTTATTATAATGTACAACAAATGATCACTTAAGTCCCAATGCTGCCTCCATCACACTGCTGAAATTCCAAATATAATTCCCTGTTTGGGTCAGAAAATAAATTCCCAGTCAAATGCAGGCTAAGGCCAATGTCATGCAGAACTGATTTTTTTTTTTTTTGACATTCTTGTTCTCCTAGGAGCTAATCATAGCATGCAAGTGCTGATTTCAGATACAAAACAGTATTAACTCACATAATCAGAGCTTCCCATTCAAAGAAGTTCTCTTCATTCATGGGACCTATTAAGAAAAAACAAAACAATGCTTAGCACTACCTGAACACAAGGCTACAACTTCACAGTGCACAAACCTTGCTCAGCTCCTCACCTGCTACAATTCCTTCTGGTGGGTTCAGGGTCAGCTCTGTAAAAACAAAAACAGAAGGAAGGTTAAGGCTCAGCTACTGCTGGGATTCAAAAAGATGCTGAGATACGTTGACAGGAAAGATAGTGAAACTCTTCTGTTTGCTCTGATTGCCATTAACTTCGGCACAGATCTCTCCAATTCAAGTTCAACAGCAGAGCAGCAGATTGAAACTCAGCGTTATGGTTTCCCACCACGTCCTGACACTAAGGAGCAGGTTTTTCCAGCTTGATAGTGTGTGTCTAACAGCTTTTCTTGTTGATGTTTTTAGACAGAAAGAAGATGTCAAACCCAGGAATCATTTTGCTCCATCTTGTGGTGCTGTCTAAAAAGAAAATCCCTCTGATATTTCCCACAGTTTCGCTTGAAAAGCTCAGCAGCCCTTGCGACTGCCTGGTAGCCATGCAGAGGTGTGCCGTACAGCTTTCCACCCCCAAGGAAAACCGGGGTGATGGGAAGCAAGAGCCAAACCCTGCTGAGCAAAGGGTCTTTATGAGGTTCAATTCTCCACTTCACCTTGCTCGGCTCCCCCCGTTGGAGATAGGCAAAAGAGGTTGCCATCCTTAAGGATCAGGGAAAGCGCTAACTGGGCAGTGCAGGGGCACATGAGCTCCGATTTTGAGCAGTTGCTACTGTACCTGGTCACTGAGGAAGGAAAAACCCCTTTCCCATGTGGATGGTCACATCCTACCCTGCAATTTCTCTAGAGTTGTTCGGAGGGAAATGGGGAGCACAGCTTTCGGGAGCTACACAGCATGAATTGCCAATAGCTGACACAGCATCAGCTGCTTCAGTCTGACCAAAGCCTCCGAAATAGGGCCACTTCAATGGAATGTCAGGGGGATTTTTTCCAATGTTTTTTAAGTGAGCACTAAAAAGCATTTGTTTTAACTTTTCGCTGCAGAATGACTTTGACCTAGGTCAAACAGTCTCCTACTCCACCCTCCTCCACCACCCTGTCCTTCTGCGGCTGTCCTCGCGAGCAAGTCACAGCACAACAGGAACACATCAGCAAATGAAACAACCCACCCTCTGCTCTCCATGGCATCCAGCCTGGGGGTAACTTCTGGCTAGCCTGAGTTTCGCCTCCTGGTCTGCAAGACACCTCCACCCTGCATGCCAGTTTAAAGCTTTCCCAAGGAAAGTTCTCCCCCTCCGCAAATGCCACGCCACGCTGTCCTCTCACCTGTCCACCCATGACAGCAGCGTGCCAGCGCACACCCACACCCTAGCCACCATCACTGATGTGTCGTCTCTGTTCCTGCATGCACCGTTCCCCTGTGATAGCAAGGAGCCAAGCCCTCTGCCCATACTGAGCATGGACAGCATCCAACACAAGGTGTTGATGGGGGAAATGTGGATCCTGAAGCTACACCAGCTACTTGAGAGAGGCAGCTTGCAGAAGCTGAGAGCCACCTCCTTCGATTCCCTTTCTCCAAGGGGTAAGGTCAGCAAGACGACTTTGCAGGAGCCCTTGATGTGGCAGCTCCTTGTCCAAGAAAAAACCCTCCAAGGCGCGGAACCTCACGATCTGTGGGACAACTGAGGTGGAAGCAGAGCTGTCAGACACGGAGAGGTCCTCCTGCCATGCTGGCATCACAGCTCATTCACTCTCCCCTGAAGCTGTGGGACCCCATGCCCCATGTTGGAGCACAGTCCCTGTTCTGCAGAGCGTCACGACTTTCCCCTGCTACCAGTGGGTAGATAACCTCTTTGGGGCAAGCAGATCCAGGCCACCACCTTCCCGTGCTGGTATTTTTACATGCTGTTAACTACCAGAGCTGGCATCAGCAAGAGTCGTGGGATAAAGCAGGCTCCTGACACGTCCACGGAGTACCCTACCACCAGGCAAGCCCTCAGGGTTCCTGGGGAACAAACACACAAGCAGCAATGTCCTGTTAAGGGACTCCGAGAAGCTGAAGGACAGTCAACATGGAAAAAACAATAAAACAGAAAGCCAGAAAAGGAATCAGTTTTGAAAGACCTACAGGGGAAGGCTAGGAAAAGCCTCTGCGGAAAACAAAGGAGGAGCAGAGTCATGAGGAGAAGCTGAGGCTGGCAGCTGCTGCTGGAAGGAAAGGCTGGGGTAATGTATAGGCACCGAGTCACCTATACATCACCACAACCACTTCAGGGTGCCCCAGGGTCTGGGGGAGTTGTGGGGAGCTCTCTGCTCAGACACATGTGTTGGGTGCACATTGGAGGAGCCCACGGTGGTGCAGCCCACCACCTGAACCACAGCAACATCTCTCTTCAGCACTGGAGAGCATCTGGAGCACTTTCCATCTTCACCTCCTCCATGGGGCATCCTATTTGGTTTGCAGGGTGGTTTTGCCGCATGCAGTCAGGGGATTTGCTTCCAAATTGAAATGCAATGAAGTCCCAGCTTGTAGCACTATAGCTAAATCTTGCTATAAAGCTTTGCTTGTAAGCTGAGACTGAATGAAATGGAGCTGACACTACTGAAGTGCAATGCTTCTATCAGGAACTTGGGGCAGATCGGGGGGCACACGCAACCAATGCCTCCCCGTTCATTTCACTGCTCGTTATGGAGTCGTTATAGGCCAATTACACTTTGGCCAAAAGAAGGAGAACTGAAAACACACCTTCCTGTTAAAGCAGTTAATAAAAAGACTGATCACACTCTTAAAAGAGAAGTTCAACAGTATGCTTTCTAAAAACTGTATCGATTCAGCACATCTCCAAGGTAATTAAACGCACAAGACTCAGGAAATATTAAGGGCACTTATTCCTTCACTATCTGACAGCATCTGGACTGAGCTGCTTCACACCAGAACCTTGTTCTTTCTACTCTGCCAGAAATTCTGTTTTCTTCTCTCTTCTTTGACGTAGCATCCGATCGGCATAAGGCAGTCTGAGCTCACGCGGACGGACGGCGCAGCGCATGTCTGAGATACTTCCTAAGAGTTATGCTTAGGAAAAAGTATTTTCAAAGCAGGTTTAACAGGGACAGCTGCAGAGGCCAACTGCAAACGTTCATCCCTCTCTTCCCCCCGGAGAGAGCAGCTCATCACAACGCAGACTGCCACAGCGGGAGTTTTCTTCCAGCTCACCACAACGCCTCTCCAAGCAATAAGGACAGGAAGCGCCCACTGAAGCTCTGCCAGATTCTGCTCTGTACAGCGAAGGTGTATTTTTTTCTGTGAATTTTGAAATCTCAGAATTAATTTAAATCTCTTAACCCGACAGAACTCCAATGATACCTGTTGGCATTACATTCTACTGCCCTATTGCCTGCTTGTACCAGAAAGGAAATACAGTGCATACAACTAGGCAGTCTCTACAGATTTGACTTAATACTTTCAAAGCAACTCATTTTAGATTTAAAAAGTCCAACCAGCAGTAAGACATCTTCAAGATCATGCAGCCAGGAAACAGTAAACATAGAAAAAAGAAGGTTTCCACTCTCACAAACCACGCTGCTATGGAGAGACTAATTTCAGGCTTTAATACTATTCTAAATCTAGAATTAAAACCAAACATATGCTCTAACAGAAATTAGGCCCTTTTTTATATCTGATTTTTTTTGAAAGCTTTAGCTAAATTAGTTCTGGAAGAGTAGAAAAATACTTGAATAACTGTGAGACAGCAAAAAGTCAACATACTCCAAACACGCTAACAAAGATCTAAATGAGGACAAAAAATAAATCCAACTCATCTGGCTGCCCACAGCCACCTTCCCTTCCTTCTCCACAAGGAACGGAAAACAGTGCAATTTCACAGCCTCTCCCAAAATAGAATAACATATTTGGGCTCCAACAGGTAGAAACTACTCACAACGTCAAGCTGTTTTCACATAAGGTAACAATAAACCTTTATTTAAAGATTTAAATACACATGCGCATGTACACAGAGAAAATCAAAGACCAAAACTCAAAAAAAAAGCAAGTAAGGAAAGAATTAGAAGTCTGGCAAACAAAATACACCCACCAGCAAGGCACTGACTGCCAAACATCTCTGTCACGACTAGAAGTAACTAAAGGGAAGAGACAGAGAAGGAGAAAGAGGAAAATTAAAGAAAAAAAAATTGTGTGCACAAATATATACAAGATTTCATCCAAGGTGGGCAGCCAGGAGGAAGGGGTCATTTAAATTCATCTCCACACTCGCATTCACCCAGGGCCACGCAGTGCTTACGCCTGCACCGGGAAGAGGCATCGTCAGGAGGGAGCTGAAACTTCACGCAAAGCTGAACCTCAGACTACAGCTCTGCCTCAAGACAGGACTTTCTCCTGCAAAAAAGAGGCAGCAAAACTACCTACAGTTAAGAACTACTTTTATTTTTGAAAATAACTTTTGCTGAAAATTTCTACAGGGCAAAATAGCTTCTAAAGAGTTATAACTAACTGCCCAGTCTTTTGTGAAACGCTAGGGCAGGGTTATAATTCAGGCTTGATTCTGGGGTTTGAAGCAAAGTTTGATGAGCACACCCACTAAAGGAAAATAACAACCCTGGAAACGCACATACAGCACCAGGTAATCCAGGTGGCCACAGAAACCAAAAAGTCTGGCTTACTCTACTTCCGCAACTCAAGTTTCCAGAAGTAAAAGCGTTGCACACTTAGTCATTTTAGATTACATTCATTTTTCACAACACTATGTTTTATTTGAGTCGGGAAAGTATTTCTAAAGGAAGATCACAAACAAGATGTTACTTCAGTTCACAAGTGTTACCCTGGGAAACTATGTGGAGAGAAGAGTCAGGTAATGTCTGCCTGTAGCATTAAGTTAAATTCTTTTTGATGCTATTTAATATCACTTTTTCCTAAAGTATTCATTCATACAAGACATTGCAGTAAGATCTCATATCTTCTCAACAACAAAGGTTCAAAACCGCTTTTTGGGACTAAGGGGATTTATCTAAGAGAACAGATAAAAGCAGAGTCAAGTCTTTTCGCAGCTGCCTTTCAGGTCAGTGCTTCTGGATTACAACAGAAAAACACAGGTTTCTAGGACACACTGTCAGCACAAGCTTTACCCGCACACCCACACCGATGGGGCTTGCTCACCGCCCCGAGCAGCTACGGAGCGGCGGGGAGCCCCATGCCAGCCCCAGCCCTCGCAAACACCTGCATGGCGGTTCAGGTTAGAGACCTGTGCTCTGCAGAGCAGCCTGAGAATAAACACAGTACTGGCAGGAAACGTGTTGGCTGTAAATACTCTATTTTATACAGGCTGGAGTCTTCCACTAAATGATGGTAAAGCAAGAAACAAGTCCTCGTCCCTGGATGACCTCAGGAGCTCTGTAAATGACCTTCACTGGAGCAGGAGGCCAGTTCTTACAGCCTACCGCCATCCCTCCCTTACCAAACACTTCTTTTTAACTCCATTCTACTTCCTTGCCTTAAATAAAAGCCGGAACATCAGAGGCCAAACCAACTAGTAAACAAACAAAAATTTTCTTACCAAAAAAAGGCACCTTTGGACACCTCACAAGCTCATCAGGGAGCAGATGACCCACTCCAGGAGAAATGGGATGTCCCAGAGAGACCCAGCCCGCAGCAGTGGGTCCCTGCTCCCTATTGTGGGGCAGACAAAGATCACTGCTCACCACCCCCTGCAAGTCACATCTCATGCAGACTTTCAAACAAACAAACAAGTCTATGTCCTCAATCACAAAATTCGACTTTAAATGCTATTACTAATAGCCACGCTTCTGTTAAGGTCTTGACAAATGCCTCCAATTATCTTTGAGGTAACAAAGCTCTGCAACAGAGGCTTCTGCGGCTGCATTTTGTTCCACCTGGAAAATTTAACCAGGAAAAAAATAAAAAGAATTGGCCACTTGCCCAGGATTCCCAGGCCTCCCCCATGAGTGAACTCCCCATGCCACGGAATCCCAGAGGTGTTAACCACACACAAACCGTCCCTCGGTGTCCCAACCA
>NW_009608084.1:0-7398 GCF_000690535.1 Cariama cristata
GCACTAACACCCCCTCCTTTTCCCCCATAGCCGAGCTGCTGGAGTGATGAACTTCTTACCCATCGCATCTTCCATCCTCCCAAATCTGTCCCTGCGCCAGGGGGGCGAGAGCAGCAGGTCGGCTGGGCTCGGTCCTCCGTTGGAGCACAACGCCGTGGCAAAATCCTCACGTCTGGCCAAAAAAATCACGCAGTTTAGAGAAGCATTATGGCAGCAAATATTCATGGCCCCAAAGTGATGTGGAAGGAGTTAAATGCTCATGCCGCCCAGTGCCAAAGCCCTTGCAGCAAAGTCCGTGCCGTAGAGAAGTTTCTGCGCTGAGTCACGAGTGTTGAACACCACTCACGTTTTAAGCCGGTATGGGATTTTTTTTTTTAATGGCCATCAGGGGTATAGTGATATGCTAGGTACCAGCCGGTAATTAAGCACCGTCCTCATTGATGGTTACCACATTAGCAGAAGGATGCTGCATCATTGTGCTGTTTAACTGATGTCTATGTCTTCCTTTGCTTCTAATCACCATCTAATTTCATTTTTTTTTCTCCCCTGGTTTTGGCTCTGCAAGTTTCTCCGCTTCCCTCGGAAGACAGGGGTGTCGGCAGGTTGCTGCCTCATGTTGCACCAGATTTTGTCTTCTGGCTTTGAATATTCTGCCCTCAGACCTGGCATGTTGCCTTGCAAGCACCTTGCATTTGGGATCATCTCATCTTTGCACTGTCCATTCCCCTGCACAACATCAGGCCACCGATTCTAGAAGGCAGCATCAAAAAGTGACATTTTTCTTCTGTCTAAACTGTTCAGATGATGCCATCTGAGTAGATAACTCCACACCTCAAACGTGGGGGGGGGGGTCTCTGAGCCCTCCCTGTACAAAATTTTCCACCAGCTGCACTAAACCAGCTCCCCAGAACTCTTAATAGCAAACCAAAACGTGCGTTTCGATGATGATTTTGCTCACAGCGGGGTTTGCAGCAACGAGACCTTGAGAACGGCGGTGGCAGATAACAGGAGGTTCGTGCTGGTCGCTGGGTGTTTGCTTCTGGCTGTGAGAAAGATTGTCCCATTCTTCCGTTCCCTATAACCGTTATTACGGCTGAACTCATCCTGCGGTGTCGTTTGCACAAAAGCTGTTACAGGGGGAAAGTGCCAAGGGGTCTTTCTCACTGGGCGACCTTTTGGGTGCCGAGCATGAAGCCATTCCAGATGCCTGAAAGCTCCTGACTTTGTGTAATTGATTTAATTTTTTTAATATTTTTTTTTTTTCTTTTTCAGTGGTGTGTGTGTGTGGAGAAAGAAATACCTGAACAAAACGTGTTTCCAGCTGACATCTTCCCTGGGCATTTTGCATCCTAACAGGTACCTTACGCTGCAGTCTTTAATGATAACGTACCTAAATGGTCCTAACGGCTTCACGACGTGGTCTTCAGAGATCAGCCTCCTTCTGGGGGGGGGCTCAGGGGGAGAGAGAGGTTTGAAGTACCTTGAGCATCATATTTTTGTGTGCCCTAGTGTATATTTGGAGCAGTTTTCTTGCTTTTGTATCTGCATAAATGATCAGAATGCGGCCCCAGGGTTTTTGTAGCACAATCTTTGCTTTACTACAGCACTATAGTAAAAAACGAATTTGCTGAATAGCAATCAATGAATACACAGGTGAAATGTTACTGGTCTGTACCCACTGAGAAACGAGAAAAGCTCCTTTAAACTTCCAGTGTCAGCTGGTTTTCTCTGCCAAGCTCTGAATTGCTCCACCTTCAAACCCCTTCTGTGTAATGACTTCCCATGTAAGATTTTCTTCCTAGTGAAATTTAAAATAAACTCTAAAACTTTGAATCTTGATCTCTTTCAATGCCTCCCAGCACCAGACTCCTTTGACACAAGGGCAAGGCTCTGTGCTTCAGTCCTTTTAAATGGCTTTGCCTCGATAACAGGAGTTTGGAGCTGAATAAAAATAGTGCTTTGTGTTTGAGGACAGGCAGCCCAGCATAAAGATATTTCAAATTTTTGCCTGATTTTTGAGTGTATATTTCATCCCCCAGACAACACAGTCCTGAGCGCGTTGCTCTAAGACAGCCACAAGAAATCTGCAGGGCTTTAGGACGGGAACATGCAGAAAATGAGCAAATTCTACCAAAATGTCAACAAACAGCTGAATTTTGACCGTGAACATTTTTTTCCAGGGCAAAAGTGCTCGGAATCGGGCTGATCTGCATTGCAGGGGGAGATTTCTGTTGCCATCGAGTGATTTCCAAATGCAACTGGGACTTTGCAGGCGATCGGGCCAGCGCTCCCTGCCCCCACAGTGCCACGTCGAAGATCCTACAGCAGTGGGATGCGGGAAGGGGGAGCGATGCTGGGAGTTGCCTTCTTCCGTCTTCTCTGCTTCTTTAATGAGAGGGCCCAGCTGCCAAAAGACACATCCACTTCGGTACAACTCCTCCCCTCCGGCCGCCCGGCTTTCAAAGACACTTGCGCGTAGGGCAAAACTTGGGTTTCTTTTATCGCGAGTTATTTCGAGTGCCGTTCTGCTCCCTGGGGAGCCTTTGGATTTAGGGGGCTGCAGATCTACCGAGCTGTAACATACTTTAATTTAAAAAAAAATCAACCAAACAAACAGTTTGTGATACAGGTTTGATCCTACGCACCCCGACAAACCAGACGGAGATTTGCAGCCGGGTGTGGGGGAGCTGCTGGGGTGGAGGACGGTGAAATCCAACTGGTACCCAGCTCTGCGGTAAACAACACATGCCCAGCTGTAAAACATCTGGATTGATGCTGTCTTCGTCATTTGGCTTGTCTTATTTACAGCAGTGTTACTAATTCACTTGGTTATATATTGAAGGAGCGCTTTATTTCTGCGAAAGCAAACAAAAGCAAACACTGCAGTCTCACAGGCTCTTTGGACAGAACTTTTTAAATATAAACTCAGCTTTGTGCATTCGCCCTTTCCTGTAGGCTACAGTGAGCCCAGAGACTGACCCTTGTTTTTCTCTGTCGGTGACAGAGTCTGTCACCGTCTAAGCTGTCACGTCTAAGCTGGTGCAGGATTTGTGCTTTCCAGGATTAAGCGTGGTCTGTAGCGAGGATAGCGATGAAGGCAATGGGTAGAGCAGAGGTACTTAGTCCCTTCTTGTAGCGCTCAGCTTTAATGGGGCAGGGGATTAAAGCTGTTCACCAGATCCCACAGTTAAGAGCATGGAGCTAGGTAGAAGCTAGCAGGAGATCAGTTTAAAACAGATCCTAGGCGCTCCTTTTTTATGCCGTTGCATCCACAGGAGACAGATGGGATCTACTCTAAAAGGATTAGACAAATTAGACTAGTTAGTTCCAGAAGGAGATACTAATGGGGATGTATGCTGAACATCCCTAATCCAGCAGGTCTGGGTGCTGGGGTGGCACAAGCGGAACGGACCACAGGCAAACTGGAACCAGTTGCTTGCTGTAAAGGTGTTTGCCTCTCCCATCGTCGCTGGTGGAGCAGAGCTAGACAAACCACGCTGGCCTAGGAGGACATTTTGTATGTCCCTATGAGCCTCAGAGTTTACCAGCCTCACCTCCCCGTCTGGGTAACTCTGGGAAACCTCTGGGGTTTCTCTGTGCTGCAGATGAGGAAGGCAGGGATGCTGAGAGCTGGCTCGGTTCTGGCACTGAAGAGCAGCTGAGAAGCCATCCTGGTGCTGAACATCTCTTGGAGGGAGCACAGCACATGGCAGGATTAGGTCTTGGAGGATTAAAAACCAGGGGACCTGCAAAGATCACGGTGGGAGCAGCAAAGGTGATACTGATCCTCTTTGCAACCTCCACTTTGAATGCACCTGGGCTTCCTGCAGAGAACGCATCAAGCCCAGGAGACTCCCTGAATGAGTCAAATTCCCAAATTTGCATGTCCCCATGGTGTCCCCCATCCTGGTGACAGCGTTATCTCACCTGCCTGCAAGGGTGAGACAAAGGCAGCACTGATATGAATGCTCCCCTCCCTTTGCATCGCTTCGTGCTTCTCCTGATCACATCTGCTGGGCATCTTTTTCTCACCTAATGAGCAAAAAAGAAGGTGAACCAGCCTTAAAGAAACCCTCCCTAGGTCAGCTCAAACCTTCTCAGATCATTTCAACCCTCTCCAGGCCATTTCTCAGAGCTTCCCAGGGAGCAGTGATATCACTGATTCATCTGGAATTGCTGAGGAACTTGCATGTGTCTCAGTTTCATCAGCCAAATCTCTCCCCAAACCAGAGCGAAATGGGTCTGGATGGAGCCTGGAAGCAGCCGTGGCTGATGGAGGGGTCCAGCCTGAGATCATTTCCCAGAGCCATGTGAGGAGCCATGGGAGCCGGGGACGGCAGCAGCCAGCATGACTCCAGTCTCAGGTGAGTTCCCAGTAGCCCTCAAACACCCTGGCCTCACCTCTAGGCAAACCAAGCCCGTGTTGGGTGAGGGGTTCCCCATCCAGAGCTCTCCTGGTTCTCTGGGTACCCACATGCAAAGGCTTTGGGGGGATTCTGCTTCTCTGCTCAGCTCAAGGGCAAGTTCAGGATCAGTGCTTTAATTTTCCCCTTGCGACATCCTCCTTTGTCACTCTGAACTCATTCATGGAGCTCAGGGCGTCACGGAGCGATGGCTTTGCAGGCAGTGATGTCTCGGACTCGAGCAGAATCACAGCCCTTTTCCCCCCTCTCTGGCTTGCAGCCGTGCCAGGGTCCCGGTTTGGCTGGAGCTGGAAGGGATCAGCTTTGTCTGAACAGACGGCACACAAAGGATGGCAGTGAAGCTGAAAGGCTGAGTGTCCCGTGGATCTGTGCCCTGGCCTGTCTGGTCTGCAGCAGTGATGAGCCAAACTCCTCTCTGCTAGCCTGCTGTGCCCAGAGCTGGAGATGCTGGCCCCTGGCTTTCTGGGAGGTCCCTGGGTGGGTTTATGTGCCCTAGAGGTGCAAATTCAGCCTATGGATGCACACATCCTCTGCAAAGCACCGGTCAGCTTTGCTTCTTCAGCCGATGTGATGGAGGAGAAAAAGGAAGAGGGGAAAAACAAGTGTGATGGTTGAGTGGGGCGAAGTCTCCATCCGTGGGATCGCGCAGGTACGCCGTGATGCATGAACAAGGAAGGACAGGCTGGTGAGGCCACAGCTGCAGCTTTCCCACAGGGCATAGAGGAGAGAGACTCCCTTAATCCCAGTTTGTAATCCCTCTTTAATACTCCCAGAGAAAAGTTCAAAATCCACAGGGTCTCCTGCCAACACGTTGAGGCCAGGGGAAATTCCTCTGGTGCTTTCGGGTGGAAAGAATGACATCTGCGCGGCCTCGGCGGAGGTCCAGCATGGGTGACGGCAGGTCGGATCGCAAACCCCTGCATCCCGTACCTGCCCGGGAGCCGAGCTGTGGGGGGAGGAGGTGGGGTCCTCGTGGACAGCCCCAGCTCGGGGACAGGAGTGTGCCATCCCTGGGCAGCAAACTGGGAGGACTCACGAGGCTGCTGGGTCCTGTGCTCTTTCTGCATTGATACAGGAGCTCTGGTTTGGGGATGTGGCAAACCACGAGGACTCAGGACTCCGGGGTACCCCATCCAGGCTGACTGGATGAGCTGCCGTGGACTGGTGATATGCACTCCTCACCCCCTCCCTTCTGCCTCACGGTGACTGGGACCATCTGGATCCTCCCAAAAGTTAACCAAAAAAGAAAGTAAGTAAGTGGTTGGATTTTCAGCCACGTCAACCCCACGAATGCCAGGGCCATCTCAAGGGCAGGCTGCGGGAGCAGGGTGAGACCAGTGATTCGGGATGCTGTCCCTTCAGTTTCCCCACTGTGAGGAGCCTGAGGCAGGCAGCAAGGAATGTGCCATTTCCAGTTTTTGACCCCTTATTACAAAATATGAGCAGAGAAGGCCCAGGAACGGGGAGGTCGGTCTGCTCAGCGTCACTCCTGGAGTGGGGCTGCGACGGGGGAATCTGCGACGGCTCGTGAAAAGCTGAGATCCCATCCGCTGTGATGTTAAAGCTCTTCCTCGTCTCTTCTTGGCTGCCTGTTTTCGAGGAGCATATGGGAACTTAAAAGATTTGAGCTCTCTGCCTCTCCTTTAAATTTGGTTGAAGCTGTCGGAAAGCTGAGAGGAGGCGCAGACCCACAGACCCCCCTGCCCCTGGCCCCCGCAGCGCGGCAACTTTCAGGCCTCTTCTAAAGAAAAGGGCTGTAAAAGGAAACCATTTCTTCTGGAGCCAGCTGAGGGAACAGAAACACCCCTAAAACCGACTTTTCCTTGGAGAGAGACCCTCCGCCAGCCAGTCTTCTGTTTCCAGCTGGGGTGGGCAGCGGGGCGGCTTCAGCCTGTGCACGCGTGTGTACGCGTGTGTAAGCGTGTGCATACCTGCTTGTGTGTAGGCACACAAATTACCACGGCTCACCAATCTTACCGATGTCCCTCAAAGTGACTTGGTTGCTGGAAATCTGGTCCCCAACAAGCTGGGCTGCAAAACTCCACCACTGGTGATGCCGACGGGATGGGGGAGCTGGATGGAGGGCAGGGCTGGGGCTTTTGCTGCGTTGTGGACTTCGGGGTGCTTGATGCGGCAGTTTTAATGCAAGAAAGGAGGGGAGAGATGAATCTGAAGAAAGCCACGCTGCGCTCGGCATCCCCCTGCACCGGGCAGCGGTCCAGCAGGAGCAAACGGCGTGTACATTTCTCATTGCCCACGTGCTGTGGATATGTAAGCAAAGGGATGCTTAGGAAGGGGCTTGGCAGCCTCTTCGTCTTTTCCACTCTTACAGAGGCAACAGAAAAACTGCCCAGAGAGATACAACAGGAGAAGGGGCTTCATCCTTCCCAGGGTCCAGGGACCACAGGCTTTTGGTTGGCCCAACCCGAGTGACCTTGTTGTGCTGATCTGGTGGGACCGAACCAGTTTGTGTCTAGATCTGAGTTGCTGCATCTTTGCTTGGGATGACACAGTGCACCCCCATGGGAGGCAAATGTCACACCGGTCGGGTCCCTGCCCGTAGGTCCAGACTGGGTCAGGGAGCATAACCCTCGTGGCGGTTTAGGATGTATCTGCTAAAGGCCAAGACCAATCTCTAAGGGAAGGGGACCGGCTGGTGGATTGAGCAGGTGTTGATGAGAACAGAGATAAAGCATTTGAGGGTTTCTTTGCTCTCTGTGTCATAAGAGTGGTTAAGATCAAGTGGAGAAGGACTTGGGGGTGCTGGTGGATGAAAAGCTGGACATGACCCAGCAATGTGCGCTGGCAGCCCAGCAAGCCAACCGTGTCCTGGCTGCATCCCAAGCAGGGTGGCCAGCAGGTCAAGGGATGGGATTGTGCCCCTCTGCTCTGCTCTGGTGAGACCCCCCCGCAGTACTGCCTTCAGCTCTGGGGTCCTCAACACAAGGAGGACATGGACCTGTTGGAGCGAGGC
>NW_009608084.1:7732-22202 GCF_000690535.1 Cariama cristata
TGTGAGCAACCTGGTCTGGTGGGAGGTGTCCCTGCCCAGGGCAGGGGGTTGGAACTGGGTGGGCTTTAAGGTCCCTTCCAACCCAAACCCTTCTGTGATTCTATGATTTAGTGCTTTTTGCAGCTTTAATGCCACTTCTGATGTCATTTTGCAATGCATGATGGATATGTAGTGTCACACGGAGTGTTTAATACATTTAACCATGTATTTCTCTCTGACTGAAGTTTCCTATATCCCAGAATATTGGTTCCGCATGTGGGACCCTTAGCAAAAAGGGATATGTTTCTTATGTCCCCATGCATCAAAAAACACATACTAAGGTTAGCCTACATACTCCTGCTTGTTTAAATTATGCCAGCAGAGAATCGCAGGGTGTATCGCCTAACTACTGTATAGATTTTCAGTGAAAACTTGGCAGGAAAGAGGTGGCAGGCAGGATTTCTGGAAAATTCAAGGAGCCCACATGATGCAACCCTGATGCATTCTTGCAGACCGATGCCTGCTAGTGTAATCTTTAGAAGGGGCCGCTAGCATTTTGCTCCAGATGTCAACGGGCTGCATCCACACATTAAAGACTTTTCCAGGGCCAGATCTCTGTCCAGCCAGAGCACCAGGGTTTGTGCTGCTGGTATTGCAGAGCCGCATTCATGCATCAGGGCAAATTATATTAATTTTAGAAACCAAAGCCACTGTTAGATTTCCATTTTCCTTCTTTTATAACTTGCAAAAAGTTGTCGATCATCCAATGAACTTTTCTCTATTTCCCATTTTAGAATTAACCGCAGCTGCTGCAGTCTTCACTGAAAGCACAAAAAAAAAATGCATCCAGCTGTTGCAACCGTTTCTTCTTTGCTTTTTCCTCGCAGATCACCCTCTGACCGTTGGACACAGTGAGTCTTGCAGGGTTTGAGCTGTGTGCGTGGCTGAGTCTTGTTAGGCTCAGCTGGTGTCCAGGAACCTGAAGGCTTTGAGAGGTAACTGGGATGGGACGGAGGGGGTGGAAATGCCTCTCCAATAGTTAAATTGGCTACTGTGGGCATTGGCAGTAGTTTGGCCACTGCAGGTGAATATACCCTGGCTGTTGTCTGTCTCTCTTACATCATTGCATAGACCAGGGGTTATATTCATTCATAACACACTGATGAAGGTGTTGCGATGACCCCTGTATTGCTAACAGAAGTGTTTAATCTCAAAAGGCTTTTTTCCCAGTCTTCCCCAATGGGTCTAGAAACTCACGGCAGTATTTAGTTGTGGGAATAGTCAGGCGCTCAGGAGACGTCTGTGGCTGCGTTGCTGCAGTAAAAACAGCAAATATGGATCCTGGAGCAGGGGCAGCTCCGTAGCTGTTCGATGGGAGATGGCCACAGTGATGCAGGGCTCAGCATCTGCGAGCTGAGTCACACAAGGGCAGATCTGGCTCGTCCCGTAAGATCTGCGTCTTCAGATGTCCAAGCATTTTATGAAGTTAGGCAAGGCTGATTGTCCTGGCTTAAGACTTGGGGAAACTGAGGCACAGAGAGCAAGTCTGGGGCAGAGCCAGAGCCAGGCATCCTGCACCACTGGTTTGTGCTGCTTTCCTTCTCCAAAAGGATGCTGAGTACTTTATAGGGAGTGACAGAGGCATCTTCTCACTCCCTGGACAGATAATCCGCGTGGAGGGCTGGTACCCCAGGATGTCGAGCTGCTCTTTACCAGCCGTACCTAAGCAGGACAGAGCCCCTGTCATTATCCCAGCTCAAATCTCATCCAACAGAGGTGGATCTCATGGCCAGGCAGGCTATACGGTCCTCACAGCCACAGAGCAGCCCTCTGTATCTTTGTCTTCTCTCCCCCATTCTGATTAGTCTGTCATAAATCCCAGGCAGGAACAGGCTCTTGCTTTGTGTTTTTGTAGCCCCTAGCACCACGGGACCACGATCGATGACGCTTCTTCAACGTGGATGCCCAAATTTTGCCTTAAGCAAGGAGCTGTCTCTTTCCCACAGTGGGAGGAGATGCACAAACTGCTTCTCTTTGCACCTCCAGCTACAGGGCTGCCCAGAGGCAGCACCGTTCATGCTCTTGGCCCAACACACAGCAAATTAAACATTTCTTGCATAGCAGCCGGGGTTTGACAGGCTGTTTCCAACACTGGAGGAGGCATCGGAGCTGATGAATTTGTTTTTGCACACAAGGTCTCTTGTTCAGCGTGGGGCAGAGGTGGTTGGGCAAACGTGGGAGAGGTGGGGTAGGAGGATTAGATGAATGAGGACCGTTGTTTCACTCCTGATTACCTTCAAGGGGGATGTGGATATTTACCAGCTGTGCACAAACCGCTTGGATTCAGTCTTTAAAATCATTTGCACTTCTGGATTCTGTTGGCTTTGACGACAAGCCCTGTATCCCCTTGTGATCACTCCTGGTTTGGTACCCAGGGGTGATGCTGTTTAGAAAGGCACGTGCGAATCAAAGCCTCTTATAGCTGCCCTTCTCCTCTCCTGCATGGATCTGGCTCAGCCCCATCCAGTTGGGATTTATTTCCAGCTCGTTTACTGCCCGAACATAGAGAAGAAGCAGCAAAGAATGAAAGGCAGCTCCTGAGCTTTGAATAGTTCAGGATGTGAATCAAGGGCTGCAGTTTATTTAAAGGGAAACACTCAAATCCTAAACCTCCAAGGCCACAGGTATCTGTTGGATACGGTAACACCCAGCTGTGGGTATTGTTGACTGCAGTTTCCGATGGCAAAGCTGTGTGCTGGACACGCAAAATCGTGAAGAAACTGTAATTTGTACATTGTACCATTTGTGAACAAGCTGAATTTGCTCCCAGGTGGAGACAGTTGGAAGATCTCCAGACCCAAAATCCTGGTTTCTGTTCAAGCGCATAAACGGTTCCTGCCCCAGGCGCTGTGTCTGCGAGCTGTAACCCACCTAACAAGCCTTCCCTTCGTGGTCCTTTTCTAGGAGAAGTCCCTGGCACCTCTTCAGAGACATGGCATCCACGTGGGAACTCGCAGTGGCATGGGAATCTGTTTTCTCAGTGAACGCAATTGTGATGAGGGGTTTGCAGAGTAAAACGCAGGACGTTTGGTGTCTCCTGTTCGCCTCGATTCATGAATACCCTCCAGTGCCACATTTCCAGGTTTGATTTCACATTTTTTCAGGAACTCCTCACGAGCATCTCTTTGTCTCCATTTTTTCTTCTTGCTTATTTTTATTTTTCAACTTCTAAAGTTTTATGTAACCCTTTCCCATTCTCTGTCTGGACACAATGGCAGGAGTTAGAGAAAAACCATTTCTCCATCTCGTCCATGGACCCCGTGCCTCTGCTTTGAGCATGTGTCTGTGGTGGGACTCCCAGTAGAAACTTCCCACATAGCGACTGGCGGGGGATAATTCACAGTGAGGGCATGTTGGGCCATGACTTTTACTTTGGTTAACATAGCCAAAGGACTCAGAATCTTTCAAGCACCTAAATTGAATGCGTGTGTCTCTCCCAAGAGATGGGAACCTCATGAGATGTATCTAGGTCCTTCTTTGGACCGTGAAGGACATCTGAGATCAGGTTTCAGGTCAGAGCACATGTAGACCCTCTTTCTAGGCTTGTCCTCCAGCTGCTAATCCACCTCTGGGCTCGATTAGGTTTTTCCCCCGTGATGGTGCATCTTGGGATGTCTGAAGCCCGGGAGAATTGTACACCAGGAGAATTCATATCAGCGGCTATTGGGGAGCAAACATCAAATGCCAGGGAACATCTTACGGTGCAGTGAAAATGGAGGCTTACCTGGCATTGACCTTTCATTTATCCTGGTGCATATCAAGGGTGGGCACTTGGCACAGCAAAGCCGGGAGAGGGGCATGATTTCCCCATCCCTGCATCACACCGCGCCTGGTGGGATTGCTGACCAAAGGGGCTGCCCTATTCCCACTCCACCTTCACTCTTCTTCACGCCACGTCCTGTTCGTGCAAATCCAGGGGTAATCAGCTTACGAGCTGATGCGGTGGTGTATGACTCAGTTGTTGCTGTGTTGGGAAGTGCAGGCAGATGACTGGGTTGCCTGTATATCCTAACAGCCAGTGAGTGGATCTCGATTCTCCTATGGCATCACCATCACACAATCACCTTGGGAAGTGGGCAACAGAGTCCAGAGCATTTAGAAACCCAGAACAGAAACATCTGGATTTTCCCCCATGGAAGCAATTACTGAGAGTGCTTTTTGGGGGCCAGAGTTGGTCTTGGTGCTGGGAAAGTCTCCTGTGTTTGATTCATTCGGTGGTCACCGTAGGGAATTGAGGGGGAATTGGGAGGCACCTTACAAAGAACCAGGTTTGGATCTCAAGTGGAGAAAAGAGCTGACATGTGGGTGCAGCAGCGAGAACGGGCTAAAAGAGCAGTGCCTGAGAGCTGGTGGTTCATGTTTCCAGTTTACTCTTGCCACGTTGGTGTAAAGCTCTTAGCCCAGCCTCGTTAAAGCAAAGGCAAATTGATGTGTGCAGTGCCCACTTGTCTGCGAAGTCACCGATGTGGTCACCAAGGTCATAAAATAGGGTGCCCTGCGATAGGGTCAGCCTCATCTCTGGGCACAGAGAAAGCTGAACTCGTGTGGGGGTTGCTGGGGGCTTACTCACTGGTCTGGAGCCAGAGTCTGATGAGTGATGAGCAGCTGGAGGCTGGCAGGTATTGGATGCTGGGTATGGATGAAGCTGTTTTCTCTTCCCTCCTCTGCAAACCCAGGAGACACCCCAGCACAGTAAGTTTATTGGCCTCAGTGGTGGTGGAAGTATCTGTAGGACATCATGACCCTACACAACTCACGTAGCTTTCAAAACAAAATGTTAGATTTTTCCTACGTGCCCATGGTGGGAAGGCCAGGCTGGATGGGGCTGTGAGCAACCTGGTCTGGTGGGAGGTGTCCCTGCCCAGGGCAGGGGGGGTGGAACTGGATGGGCTTTAAGGTCCCTTCCAACCCAAACCCTTCTGTGACTCTGTGATGAATTACCTGCTAGAGACGGTGCTCTGTTGATGGTGGAGGAGAGGCACAAACCCTCTCCGACATTACAGGCACAGCTTTGGGATGAGTGGAGTTTTTGTCCCAAGGGTCACTCCCGGAGATGAAATCCATTGTTCATTTGGGACAAGGGGCATTTTTGTAGCCATGAGAGAAATCCACAATACTTAATTTGAGGGAAACATTTTGTTTCTTTTTTTGTTTCGCTCTTCTTCTGAGGTAAAAAAGGGCTTAATGTAGCCTCAAATATCATTTTCAGACAAAGAAAACTGAAACAAATTAAAGACAGCAAAACTAACTTAGTTGGTTTTCCCCCATTTTTGTCTTCACTTTTCAATCACACTCCAAATTCAGAAATGTCTCCGGTCACTGTGACAGCGCCTGTCTTGACGAATTAACTATTTAACAATGATTTTGTCCCTCATTCCAACTAATAGAATAATTACATCTGCTGAAGGCAAGGTCATAAAAAATGGGATGAATAACGAATCCACTCTGCCACGGGGTCACCAGGTACCTTTGAATCAAGGAATTCACCGTCGCCTCAAGCTTTCCTGATGGCAGGTTGAGCCACGGCGTTTGCAGGAAGGTCCGTGCTCACCTCGAGGAAGGGGCTATCAAGTGGCAGGTGGGTCACGGGGTGGCAGGGTGGGCAGACCCCCAAAAAACCCTGCAGGAACCATCCTGGGTACCACAGGGCTGATGTAGAGTCGATGCAAATGAATCCTCGTGGACATGAGGTTTCAGGGAAGCAGTAGACGTGACGGCACCATGTTCTCCAGCAGATCCTGTAGGACCTCATCACCTGTGTTTTCCCATTAGCTGGAGAACCTCAGCGCTCTTGCTTCAGATACAGAGAAAATTGTGTGCCCTGATGTCATCCCTGCATCCCTGGGCCGCCACAATCACTGTCCTCGGGGGGGTGAGATCAAGGTGAAAGCCTCCTCCAGCACTGACTGTCACCAGGGTTTCTCTTCCCTCTCCCAGCCCCAATCCCACGCCCTGAATCCTGCACTGGGAATACGCTTCTGGCTGTGGCTGACAGCTTCCCATGCTTCAAAAAATGCTGTAAACCCACAAGAAACAGCACAATCCCTCTGCTGCTGTCTCTGAGCTCGCTCTGGTCCCCTCCAGAGCTGATGCCTACACTTGGGAGAACAATTCTATTCAAGAGGACTTTCTGGGCTGTAAGTGTCAGCGAAGCGTACGGGAAAGGCTGCACCAAAGCAAGAGCGAGCATTGGACATCATAGATGGATTTAAAAATAGTCGAGACAGAGGATCTGGGCTGGGTGAGACTCAGGAGCTAACGGAGAGATGGGAGCATACAGATCGAATTAGCGCGCTGCAGGATAAATTTGGACCCTGTTCCTATAGACGTGGTGAGACAGCAGCCCTGGGCAGGGCTTTCCCCTGCAGAGACTCCCCCCATGCCCCTGGCCCTGCTCCCAAACACGACCAGGCACGAAGCCTTCACAGACCTGATGAAGGTCCTACACGGGCTCCTTTGTCTCCATCATGGGTGCTGTAGCCCAGTAAACGCGGCATCGCCAGTGCTAAGGCCAGGTTGGAGGCTTTGTGCTGGGTTTGTAGGACGTCGGGAGTGGGCTTTGCCGGTCCTGCTTTGTCTTTACCTGTCCTGAGCTGCCTGAAGCTTAGGTTTTTTCCTTGATTTAGTTGTAACTCCATTTTTTTTCATAACTTCTGACTTACTTATTTTACTTCTGCTTGTCTTTTTGTCTAGTGTAACCCAAGATTCATATGGATATCAGGAACAAGCGGTTTATCTGTGTGGAGTGCAATGTTTGTGCCTCTCCTGTACCAGTGCAGGGCAGAAGAACAGAGGGACGATGTGACAGCGGAGGTCCTGAGCAGGGGGACAGAGAATGAGGGGGCCATGGGCTGGTGCAGGAGTCCCCGAGACTGTTTCTCGGACCAGTGGCACCATAAGGGATACGTATTTCTGAGCCAAGCGCAGTAACAAGGCTGACTGGGGCCAGGAGGGAAAAAATAAAGCAAAGATGGATGCAGGCACTACATTTCACAGGGAACGTTTTGTTTTCCTTACTTCTTGATGGGACCATCATCTCTCCCATCCTCTGCCCTCACATCCTTGTCTTGGCTTTCTCCTTTCTAGCTGATTCCCGAAGCTGGGCTCGGCTTGCTGCTCGTTGCGTTGGCTCTGCAAATGCTTGCAGGCTCCTGGTGATGGAAGAGAGCTCTCAGCATCCCTGGGAGAGCCAGCCCGGTGGTAAATTATACTCGGTGGCAAGAACAGCTCGTGGTATTTATATAGTTGTCAGCAGATGTTTCTGCTGACGTTGGAGAGGAGCCTACCGGGAGGAGGAACAGGCACTGATTTTGCAGGGACCTGGCTTTGCCTGCGTGAAAACACCGTTCCCATTTAACACTGTGGGACTGCTCTGCTCTCTGCAGATTAATGTCCCAGCCGTGCTCCCTCGTAGCATCCACGACACTCCCCCACGTGCTGCTCGGTTGGTGCAGGACGTTGCATAGTTAAGGGGATATTTTGGGGAGGGGGGCAGCCAGACCTGTGACTCCCCAGCCCAAGGGATGCCAAAGCAAGCTGGGTGCTCGCCCAACCTCTACCTGCTCTGGCAGGGTGACACTGTCAGGGACAACCACGGCCCTGGGGGGCTGATGCTGCTCTGATGCTACAGGTTTGGGGGGGCAAGAAAACAGGGGGGCTACAATCCTTCCCCATGCAAGCGCTGGCCCCGAGCTGATGGGAACTTGAAGGGTATTTTCTTCCAGTGGTGCTGAGTGCTGCACATTGTGTGCTGTGGTACATCTGGGGCACTCTCGGAGCCCACCCTGAGCTGTGAGCAGGGAGTGCAAGACCCCTGGCTGTAATATCGGTTTATTTGGGGGGTAATGGGGTGGTTTTCCCTGAATTAGGGTTACTTCTGCCCAGCATCTAGCAGAGGGGGGGCACAGATGTGGGTGATGCCCTGGGGCTCTGCACTCATCTCTCCTGGTCCATCCTGGTAAGAAAGACACTCAGACTCCACAAAGTTAATGTTTAAAATGTGATTTATTACAGTTAATGCTAGGAAGAAGGCGATGATGGTATAGATAATCCCATGCCCCTTCAGATGCTGAAGACCCCAAATCGTGCAACGTGGGACGGGTGCCCAACCAGCAAGCAGCACATGGGGAGATCCCATACGTCTTTTCAGGTTTCGTTTTAAAAGCTTTGGTCAATGCTGTTGTTCTGCTAGAGGGCAGAGAGAGGGAGTCCTTCTCCTGCTCTCTGAAGCACTTGCAGGATGCTCTTTGCTTCAAGAGGGTTCCCCAGGCTGCCCAAATCCCAGTTCCATGAGGACTTTCTGAATCGTTTGTTTCTTTCCCATGCAGGGAGGGAAACAGAGGAGGGGAGCAACTGGGATCTGCAGGAGAACCTTGCAGGAAGAGCATAGGACAGGAGGGACTTAGAGCAGCTCTCATATAAAATCTTAGAATCAGAGTCACAGAGTGGTTTGGGTCGGAAGGGACCTTAAATCCCACCCAGTTCCAACCCCCTGCCCTGGGCAGGGACACCTCCCACCAGACCAGGTTGCTCAGTGCCCCGTCCAACCTGGCCTTGAAGGGGAACATAACTTATTTCCCCCATCCTTGACCATTATCAAAACCACAGAGGCTTCCCTCAGCCCAGGGCAGCAGCAGGGCTCCAGGCTCCTGGCAGCCAGGGCAGAGCTTCCCTGGGGGACAAGACTTAGGGCCCTGCCAGCCCCGAGCCCCCCCAGAGGGGGACATTGGGTGGGTCTCGCTGGGACCTGATGCTCCACAGAAAGGGGATGTGGTGGGGCTGGGTGGGAGCCGTGTTTGGGAGCAGGGCCAGGGCATGGGGGGAGTCTCTGCAGGGGAAAGCCCTGCCCAGGGCTGCTGTCCCACCACACATATAGGAACAGGGACCAAATTAATCCTGCAGCGCGCTAATTTGATCTGTATGCTCCCATCTCTCCGTTAGCTCCTGAGTCTCACCCAGCCCAGCTCCTCTGGCTCTACTATTTTTAAATCCATCCATGTCCAATGCTCGCGCTCTCTTCCCACCTTGCAGCCCTTTTCTGTAAGTTTTTCTGGAGGAAGAAACCCCTCAGAGAGCGGGGGGCAGCCCCTCGGGGAGCTGCGGGGCCATTCCTGCGGTCCCAGAAACTCTTTCACACCCGTTGTCGGATCCAACGTGGAGCTCAGAGCATTTCTGAGTGATGCAAAGAGAAGAAAAGGCCACATCCCACCGTGTCGCCTGTCGCGGGGGGCTCAGGGTCCGGTGCCATTTAAGCCCTGGTGTCAGGACGATGGTGTTGGTAGTATCTGCTGCACACATCAAATGCCAACCAGAAAAGGGGGTTTTTGGCTTGTAGGGAAGTGTTTTATTTTCTTTAATTAGTTCCATCTGAACTGGATGGAGACCAAACATTTTCTCAATCGCCAGCGAGCCCTGAGCCGTGCAGGGCATGATCGGAGCTGACAGCTTCAGTGGTGTTGGTGCAAATGCCAACAAAACCTACCGATCGACCTGAAAAACCCCTACAGATCTGACATGAAACATTTCACGCTCAGGGAATGGACATTTTAAATGAAACATCAGGAGCAGTTCCTGCTCAGATCCCCTCCTCTCCTGACTTTGCAATTGTTAGCGGTTAGGAAAAGCAACTCAGACCTGCTCTAACAGCCCCTTGCATTGGAATAACCAACTGAAGCAATAAATTTTACCCTATATATGTCCAGGACAGAGCAATTAGAGCCTGTCATGATTATTACAGCCTGCCTGTGGTGATTTACCAGGCATCCGAGTGCCTATGCACACACCTCCGGGTGCCTCGCGCTCGCCTTTCTTAAGGACATGATGCTTCCCGCAGGGATGTGCTGAATGAAGGGGGAATTAAAGGCGTATGGTATTCACGGCCACAGCTCATCCGCAGGCCGGCTGCCCAAGCAGCAACAGCTCAGGGTCTCGCCTTCGAGGGAGGATCTGCTTCATCATGACGTGGCAGCTTGCCCAGGGAAAGCCAACGCTGCACCCTGCCTCGGAGACAGCTGTGATTTATTCCGGAGCCAGATTTCTGCTTGTGTGCCTCGGGACGGTGAGACGTGGGGTCGGGGAGATGAGCCAGGCTGCAGCAAGGAGGCAGGGAGGTGGTTTCGCACTTCCAGCATCCCTCCTGGAACCGCTCCAACACTGCATCCCCAACCCAACCTGGAAGGCAGATCCCAGCTCCCCTGGGGCTTTGCCTTCCCGAAGGAACCCCAGTGCTTTTCCCCTGGCGCCCAGAGCTCATTGCACAGCACAGCCCTTCCCCTCACCTCCGCGCAGAAGACTCATCAGATGCACGTAGGCATGTTCGATCTGCTCCATTTCATGCCTGGATAGGTGCGTGCTACCCACCCTGCAAACCTCTCTGCACCCACAGCCCATTTCCCTTAGGGAATCTTGTTCCATCTCTAAACCCTGTGGCCTTTTGCTTGCAAACACTTTATTTCCATCCTCTTGGCTCCCATCTCTGTCCTATAAATGGAAAGGCTTAGACAGACACTGCTGCACATTTAGGGCTGTGTGATCACGAGATTTACTGAAGCAAACCCCGTCAGCTGATCTATCCCAGCACGCTCATTAAAGGAATTATTTTCCACTGACATTCAATCTGTGTCTGCACAGGGTGGGGGGAAAAAAAGGGTGAGCTGGTATGTTTTTGCATAACTCGTGAATGAAAAGCACACCAGGCAACATCCCAGGAGATGGGGACACGTCTCTGCCATACCTATATCGCTGTCTGCTGGGCTCTGTATCAGGGCGTGCAGTGATAGGACAAGGGGTGATGGTTATAAACCAAAAGAGGGAAGCTTTAGATGAGACAGAAGGAAGAAATCCTTCCCGGTGAGGGTGGTGAGGCAGTGGCAGAGGTTGCCCAGAGCAGCTGTGGCTGCCCCATCCCTGGAAGTGTTGAAGGCCAGGTTGGATGGGGCTGTGAGCAACCTGGTCTGGTGGGAGGTGTCCCTGCCCAGGGCAGGGGGGTGGAACTGGGTGGGCTTTAAGGTCCCTTCCAACCCAACCCTACGATTCTACTTTTCTCCTGGGTAGAGCCAGCTGGGCTGGGACTATGAAGACCTCTCTTTATCTCCACAGGAAATTCTCCTCTGAGCAGCCAGCGTGAGCATTGTAGAGAGAAAGCTTCTCGAAGCAGGTCTGCGGCTCAGTACCGTGATGGAGGGAGGCCCTACTGGCTCGGCTGGGACTGTGAAGATCTCTCTTTATCCCCACAGGAAATTCTCCTCTGAGCAGCCAGTGTGAGCATTGTAGAGAGAAAGCTTCTCAAAGCAGGTCTGCAGCTCAGTACCGTGATGGAGGGAGGCCCTACCCCATGCTGTGTAATACTCTCTAATGTTTAAACAGCTTTTCCTTCTAAAAGACCAAAGGACTTGTTGTTGTACCCTGAACAAGGTTTGCACAGGATGTGACCAGCTCTGGGGTGCAGCGCAGCCCCCAGCACCAGCTCTGGTGATGGGAGGGGATGCCACAAGCCTGGGAGGCACTGGCAGAGCCGAGGAGGCCATACCCTTGTCCAACAGGGTTAGATGCCATCGAGGGCTGGAGTAACGCACTTGTCCGTGTGCCCATCCCGTCCTGGGGGATGGACACCAGCCCTGTCGGTTCTGAGCTGGTCTGGAGGACAGAGGGAGGAGGAGATGGCTGGGGGACCCTGGCTGATCACAGGATGTTTAAGTGTGTGATGCTGCATAAGCAAAGGCAAATGAGATCCCCAGGTACATTCTTGGGTTCAGTTCACAGCTGCTTGAGCTCAGAGCTGTCTCAGCCCGCTTCTGATTGCCCCAAGTGGATGTTTTTGTTGGGATTGAATCTACGCTGGGTTGGCCCACTGTCATCTGCAGCCTCAAACTCTGTGACTTCCGTAAAGCGTATTTCTAAGGGGACGGGGAAATATTAAGGCCCTACTGAAGTTCACTTGAAATGCCACGTACAGCTCCTGCAGTTTGGATCGAGAAAAATCGAGTCAACCTGGAGCGAGTGCTGATGAGCAGCGATGGGTTCTGCAAGACATGTTAGGTTTGGACAGGGGACACTGATCTATCACTTGCTGGACACCAGGTGAAGAAGATGGTGTTGACTTGAAAAAAGGGTCAGCATCATCCTGGGATGCATGTCCTGCAAACAGTCTGCCTGCAGTTGTGTGCCTTGGGGAGCCTTTGGCTGTTGATCCGTATGCAGCCTGGTGCAGATACCAAAACAGAGGGGACCACCGAGAGACTTGGAAAAAGATGATGGGAGAGACTGGCAATCAGGAAAATGCAGTTTCTGGGGAAAGATGGATTGAAATGGGATTTTTAGCCAGAAGAAACCAAGTGAAGACATAAAATGGCTTTCCAATACATAGGAAAAACTGGTACAAAGAGGAAAGGAATAAACTTTTCCATGCCCAGGATGCATAGGAGGAGATGTTACAGGCTTAAATCCTCCCAATTAAGGTCAGACATATAAGGATGAAGAGAGAGGAGGCTGGAGATGGCTTGCTGTTCCCATCGCTGGAGGACTTAAAGCACATGGTAGATAAACACATACCATAGCTGGGCCTGCCTGGGGCGAGGGATGTCTCGGCGGCTTTTTGAGGGCTCTGTGATTTCAAGGGAAAATTATTTGTCTAGTCTAGGAAAACAAAGCATGAGACATCACTGTCTATAAATATGTAGGGAGTCTGGAGAGGGAAGGAGTAGTAAACACACTGGAGAGGGAAAAAAAGTGACTTTGAGATGACTTTGGGACAGTATGGACTAGCCTGGGGGATGGCTAGGATGGAGGAGGACTCTGAGCATCAGAAGGTCCCGTTCATGACAGCGTGGATCTTCTCTGCCTCCCAAAGTGGGGAACTGAGAAAAGCAGACTCACTCAAGGAGGAGCTCAGGGTGAGGTTACATGCCTTGCTGCAACTGAGGACTGCACCCAGGTTTCCAAATTCCTCTTGAGCCCTTAATGAAGCTCAATGAAAACATCTGATGAAACCATGGAAGCCTTTGAATTTTGTATGGTTTCAACATAGGATTATGGTTTCAACATAGTTCAGGCTTGCTGTGACAGTGGAAGGTGTCTCCTCGTGAGCATTAAGTCAAACACATCCCAACCGGCACAAGCCACGACTGGGGCTGCAAACATCTGGCCCAGCTCAGACAGGACCATCCTGCTGCAGGTGGCTGCTGCATCCCTCTACGTTGGTGACCTCTCTGATATTTTGCTGCAAATGAGGTTCACATCTGGACTCTTTCCTTCCACCTTCAGCTTTCTAAGATCTTTCAGGTTCTGCACCTTACGCTTGAGAAATCAAGGCTTGCCCCCGAGGCTACCCTAGACCTACATCAGCGCTGTAAATCACGCAGGGTTGGATTTCTTGCTCGTGTGGCGAACTGAATTAAGGCCTTGTATCACTGCAGGTTCAGTTTCAGCAGCTCCTACTGACGTGGGCTGCAGGACCGGGCTGTGCTCTGTGGGCACAGCAAGAGGCAGGTTCTGCTCTTGTGGGTTTGTGGCTTGTCTCGAGGGAGAAATGGAGGCAGAAGGTGAGTGACTGCAGCTTACCCAGATGAGGGACGTGGTTATCCCATGAGTCATGGGCTGCCGGGCAGCGTGGTCATCCCTGGATGTCTCCTTCTTAGCACGTGGCTGGATCTGTTGGCTGTGTGTGTCCAGCTAATCTGAGCTTGCAAATAGACCTGAGGCTTCCCAGGAGGGCTGAGGTCCCTCACCGTGCCTTGCCCAGCCCTGGTGACCACGAAAGCCCTGGCTGCACCGATAGACCATCACCGGGACAGTTTGCACACAAGATGTCTTTCTCTTGATGTCCAATCCTCATGATGGGGGCCAGCTCTCCCCAGTGTTTCAGAATTTCACCTTTCCTCCTTTCCAAAGTATGCATTTGGCAGCTGGGATGGAGCGGGGACCTCAGGGGCCTCTCGGACACATCCCTGCACAGCTGCTGGCAGTTGGGGCCAGAGATGGTCTCTGCTTCTTGGCTGCTTTTGACAGATGCCTTCGCCCCTGCGACCCCTCCTCGCTGCTTTCTGGGGGACGACTGAAAATCTCCAGGCGGAGAGAGAGAGGGGCTGGAGTGCTCCCACGGAGGGGACAGGGTGAGATGGAAATTCTTGCTGGGGATGAGTCACGCTCCACGTGCACGACTACGCCTGGAAAAAGCAACCACTGGCAACTGCTTCCCATCCGGCTGCGGTGCTGGGGAGGGAAGAAGGGCTCGCCAGTTCTTTTGGGATCACATAATTTTTGGCTCGTTTTGTTTTAACGGGGATGCATGGCAGGGCTGAGCATTCATTGGGAGGGTGCAGCCCCTTCTCCCATGTGTCAGCCTTTGCCCTGGCATCACACCAAAGTGCCCGGTGGTGTTTATGCTGTGAGATCGGGAGAAGGAAAGAGGGAAAGGATCTCTTTGGGGGAGCTG
>NW_009608084.1:22233-33174 GCF_000690535.1 Cariama cristata
GCTCAGTGCATTGCAAAGTGGCCACCCGCGGGGAACCTCAGCCCCATCGCTCCCCGATTTAGGGGTCGGACTCTTGCATGGGAGCAAGCTGTTGGTGGGCTGTGCTGCGGGAGCTGCTGTCTACACGCTCCCAGCCTCCAGACACTTCTAGCCTAAACACACAAGTGAGGGGGGGCCCCAACATGGTTGGGTTTTGGTGGGTTTTTCTTGCAAAACAGTTTTCTTCAGAAAATGCTAATTGGTTGAACTTGCCCTTGCGTGCACATCTGTGAGCCTGTATGGCGCTTACTGGATTGCAACACATTTCCATTCGGAACAGGCTTTATATTTTTTCTACTCTAAGATAAATTAGGATGGAGTTTCACCCAGATTGGGGAGGAGTAGCAGAGCTGGGAATCAAATCCCAAATGACTGCCCAGTTCCTAGCTAGTAAGGCACAAAGCATAAGGCGACTTCTTCTATTTTACCCACATCCCTTGCTTTTTTTTGGTTTCTTTTTTTTTTGGTCCCAGAACAACTCCACAAGTGCCAAAGCACCAACACTTTGCAGCATGCAAAAACCATTTTCCTTCCCAGCTGCTGCAGAGACACTACTCTATTTTATAGACACAGCGCCCAAACTGTTTGCTCACAACCCCTGATAGTCAGGCACAAAGGTTTTTCTGTGCTGCCGGGTCTGGGAGCATCCTCAGGGCCTGGATGCAGCACTCGGTGCTATGCGGTACCAGCACCACAACAGAGCCAGGTCTGGATCCACACCAAACCCCTGCAGTCACCTCCTCTCCATCCCGCTGGGTTTTTCCCTATCAGCTCTTCCTCCATCTCACATTTACTTTTGTGGCATTTTGTGTCCCGATCAAGCAAAACTCACCATCCACCCCCCGCATTTGTGCTGCTGTCGCCGACCCTGAGAAGCAATCGTACCACCGCATTGATTTCTGCCTCCCACTCTGGTTAGCATTGACTTCTCCAAAAGATCCTCCTGCACAAGAATCTCCTCCTGAGCAACAAACCATTGCGTGCACTTTGTAGGAAACATCTCCTGCTCGTCCCTCTCCACCAAAGCCGAAACATTTCTGCCTAAAAAAAAAATCTATTTGTCAATCGGGCAATACCGGAGATGGTTTAGGCAGAGAGGGAGCAGCATTAAACCAGCTTTGAGCGTGGGTTTTGGTTCTGTGATGGAGCTGCAGAGCGTAATCTCTGCTTAACTTTGCTGGGGTGCAGGATTCGTACACTGGGAGAATAATAAACCACCCCTCGGGCTGAATCTCTGGCTGATGGCTGGAATTTGAGGAAATCCTGTGAGTTTCTAATCTTTGGCTGCTTTTCCTGGGTAGTTTATTCCTTTAAATAGAAAGGCTTAAATGGGATTGACTCCTACAATCCTTCTGCTCTGGACTAGCCCGTAATCATTAGTGTCCGGCAATGGGCATGGGCGCTGCATCGCCCATCCTTTCTGCTTCTGCCGCGAAGGGCAAACAAGGCTTAGGTGGGCTCACCTTCTGCTTCTTTGTCCCACCCAACCCACTTTTGGAGCCGGTTTCAGACACGCTTGATGGGCAGAAAGCCTCTAAGCTTTGTGGAACTGGGCAGGCAGAGAGAAGTTTTAAATGACTTTCCCCCTTGGGGACAAGGTTTGGCTAGGAGCACAACCCTTTACGAGACACGAGAGAAGGTATAGGGCAGAGAGCCTCTATGGCCACGGCCGGTCCTGGGTTTGACTCCGTTGTACCACGTGCCCAGAGCATCCCTCACTCTAAAAATAGTCCAAGGGCATCTAAACCACAATGCGCTACTAAACCCACGGTGGAAGAAGAATGCTCCGGAGATGCCATTGAAAGGATGGTTACACACGGGTAAATCTGGAGGCTTCACCTCCAGGTAAGACACTTTGGAGTTCCTAATTGGGTCATTAATTCAGAAGAGGATAATTAACAGAGTAATTTAACCAGAGATGAAAGCCAAAGGCAAAAAGGTTGCCAAGTGGCTGGAAATCACCCTGCTGAAGAAATCCCACAGGGCCAGCTGGTGTTGGCAGCCCAGGTTTGGTGCTGAGCGGGTAGGGTGGTGGTGGTACCACCTGGAGACCTGACCCAGCTCCAGACCTTCCCCCTCGGAGTGGCAGGGAAAGCACCCTGCTGTCTGCTGCTGCGTGTGTCGGGGCCTCTCTCAGGTTTCTCCTGGGGTGTTTGAAGCCCCCGTGAGATGGGGAAGGAGAGAGTGGGTGGCAAGAGTGGGTGATGGAGGTGAAGAAGAGTGAGGGACCCATCACTGCAGCTGCTTCATGGCCCCAGGCCATGCACAGCCGACTGCCAGACCATTGCCCAGGACTAACAGAGTAGAAAAACTGAATGTGATGTAAATGAATGAGATACGGCCCTGGCCATGGAGAAACTTGAGATTGGGTGCATCTGAGATATGGTAGGGCTGATCACGCGGGGCAAAAAGAGGTTCTTGAGGATGCAGTCACTTCTGGGGTGAAGTGCTGCACAGGTGGGCAGTGCCCAGCCATGCTGCATCCCTGTCTTTCGCTAATATTGTCCGTCCGTCCATGTGAGAAGTGTGGTGGACACCTGGATCACAACCACACAGAGACACCCTCATCACCGGACCTTTCAGATTAAATACCTGGGTTGATTTGTTCGCTCTGGAAGGGAACATCTTGTTCATCTGCTCTGACTCACATACAAAACAGATCAGAGAGCATTGTCCCCCCCAACTTGCAATGGCATGAGGGAATATCTTTTTTAGGATGACCAATTTTATATCTGGTTGACCATTTACGTTGCAGATCTCCAGGAGAGCAGTCCACCTCATCCCTGGTGAGCAAAGGCAGGTTTCTCCATAATTTCCCAGTAGGATTTGCAGTGGGTGGTCACAGACTCGAGAGCTTGGCAGCCTTTTCAGTGGTGCTGATTGCTGCAGAGACCACTTATTTTTATCCTTGTATGGAATAATCATCTCCTGATGCCTGTGCTGAAATCTGTGATTTGTGCAGCCAAGATCCCTGAGTTTACAAGGTCTGTGCCACCACCCTTCTCAGACCCCAAAGCAAGACACCAACCCTGGCTTTACCCATCCTCTTCCTCATCTCTGCAAATCCTTCTTCCTAAACCTATCCCTGGCCCTTTTTCTCAGCCAGAAGAGCACGTCCTGGAGGGCAGGTCCCCCTGCGTGTCAGTTGATGGTTGACAACCCATTCCCATGCTGGGCAGCGACTCCCAGACCAGATCACCTTATCTCTGTACATCCCTGTCCAGAAGAAGAGTTCTTGAGTGGCCCCAGCCTGCCTCGTCTTCCTCACCCCGCTGATGTGTCTGCAATGCCCTCTGAGGTGTCCTCAAGGCACAGGGGAGGGCGAATGGAGCATTTTCCTCTTCCCACCACCCTGTCTTGTAGCGTGTGGGAAGTCGGACACGGCTGGGAGATTGCGATGAGTCAGCATTTGCATGTGCTGAGTCACTGCAGGGAGGTGCCAGAGAGGAGGAGGGGGGATGATGCCCAGCCTCATCGAGGGCTGTGTGCAAGTGTCCCAGGAAGGAAGATCTGTCCGAAAACAAATTATTATTAATGAAACCCGTTGAGCTGTCAAGGACAGGTCACCACCTTGTAGGGTTGCTTCTAGCAGGGCCACCATGGACCAGAAGCGTCACCCCATGAGGAAAGGTTATTGCCAGGCCCTGCCTTCATCCTAGCGGAGACCCTCCATCCTTTCAGGCAGCCCGCAGCTCATCCTTCGGGAGGAGTGCCGCATCCCTAACCCATGGCTGCCCTTGCAGACCTGTCCTGGGACATGCCACGGGGTGCCTCTTGGTAGCTCCGTCGTACCAAATCTGGGGAACCGTGCCAGAGGAGGCCATGGAGGAATGACTGACAGGTCCACAAAGCAGGGCTTTTGGCACATCTTTTGAGCATAATAAATTCCTAGTCCCCCCACTGATGCAGTTTGCATCTTTTTTTTGTCTTTTTAGGTAAAGATGCTCCTGAGCACGTGTGATGGCTTCAGGCATGGATTAGCTCAGGACTTCATCCCTGGTGCTCAAAGCACGTTTAAGATTTAAAGGTGGGAGTTGCAGCATGGGCAGGTCCTCCGTGCTGGACACCCTTGCTGACACCCCCACAGACACCCAAATACCATCGGTCCCTCGATGAACAGCACGGAGCGCACCAGGGGATGCTTTAAATATCCGTCCCCAAATCACCCTCTCTCTTGCCAAGCACTTGCTGGCTGTGGGTACGCTCCTCACAGCCAGCCTGAAGGAGTCCTGGTTATTTTTATCAAGCCCTTGATTTCCTCTCTCCTTTCTTTCAGCTATAAAATGGGAAAAAACCCAAGCCCCTAGGATGATGACAGGTTCAGGATGGACGGTGAGGGGGATCTTTCCCTCCACAGGTGCGGTGGGATCTCATCCACACCATGGCAGAATCAGATCTTCCTCCAGAAGATCTTCCTCCCTTCATCCTACCTGGGAGTTTACAAACCCCAAAGAGATTTAGGTTGACTTTTTTGCTCTTGTCAAAGTTCAATTCTTCTTTCAGGTTCCCTGTTCTGGCTAAGTTTAATAATAGAGTGGAGTAGTCCTGGCTTTAGATTTTTTTCTCCATTTCAAGCTTGAATGGGATAAATTTCCAGGTCAAGAAGAGCTGGAAGAACCAACCCAGGAGTTTTTGGTCTCAGGGTCTCTGCTAGGACCTGCCTTTAATGTGAAATGAATTTTCTGTGCTTGCTCAGAGCAGAGGCCAAGCAGCGAGCGAGGCCAGAAAAACAAGGGGTCATGTTGGAGTTTCTTTTTTTCTTCACTTAACTCTGAAATAAAAATATATCTCAAGCTTGTTTTGGGATTAACAAGAAAAAATTCGTCTTGATGGGAACCATCTGTGGCCGGGACATGCCGGCTGCTCTCTGTTTTCCACCCAGCACGCAGATGCTGTTATTTGGGGTGTGTTCCTCTCCCAAATATTATTCCTCTCATCCCTATGCTGGTCGGAGGAATTCCAGCTATTTAAGGAGGCTTTTCTCCCTGGATGGACCCAGCATTAAAAAAGCAGCAGCAGCTCATTGCACCTATATAACATAATATTTGCTTTCCTCGTTACAACACCGCTGCCCGGCACAGCTTGCCGGTGGCTGCTGGTCTCGCTAACGTAAATACTGGAAGCATCTTTGTTGTAACCTTTCCACCCCAGACGTTACCTCACGTTCAAAGTAAATATCTTGTGGCCTCCCCAACCTGTCCTGCAAACCAGGAGGGGAAATCTGCCCCAAGGAGCGGAGATGCCCTTTCTCTGTATTTGCTGCACTGCTGAAAATGAATATTTGCCCCAGTCCGCCCATGGTGTAGAGGACTGAGGTGGTTGCTGGGGTGGCTGCTAACCCCACCTGGGGCTTGGGGTGTCTGGCAGTGAAATGCAACCACTTCTGGGTTGGAGGATTGGCAATGGGAAGATAAAGAGGTGTGTTTACAGCATCAGAAATGTCAGAGAGCATTTGGAGCAGGACAAAGCCTCCTAGATGAGGAAAAAGGAGAGGAAACTCAAGATGAAACCAGCAGAAGACAGGGCAGGTCTGGTCCTGGGAGGAAAGGAGGAGAGGCTGAATACATTTCTCTACTCTCACCATGCTTCTGGCTGAGATACTTCCTCCTGGGATTGGCTCTTGGCAGGTTGAGCAGGAAGCTGGAAGGGAGATGAGACCAACAGGTTCTCCGTGCTGCTGAGGCCGGAGAACCTCTCAGACGGCAGCTACATACCGGACCTGGGATCCACCCTCTGCCAAAGAGCGAGCGAGGTGCCAAGCTGAGCTAGCTAGGCATGAAATGGGCCAAAATGAGCACTTTCGGGGCTTTAACAAACCTGGTTTGAAGAAAGATTTTTGTGTGGGCCTTACTAGCCATGACATCGTCAGAGTGAGTCCAGCCCTTGCTTGGGAGCTGGTTTGGACTCATTTGCACAAGCGATGGCAGGACGTGTAGGTCTTGCCTACAGTGTCCTCATTCTTGTCCCTCGAGGACAACCTGCTGCGTTGAACGTGGGGATTATTTTAATTTAGATTATTTTAATCTACCAGGGCTGAGTTAGCTCGCATCGACTCCATGGAGCTCAGCATGAGCTGGTCAGAGAGAAGGATGCTGCTCCCACATCACTACCTCCTTCCCACTGGAGCTGGCAAAGTCTGCCAGTGTCATGGGCACTGGTGGATTTTGAAGTCCAAGGAATGAAGGCAAAATGCCTTCCATCTTTGAGGCTAACAAAATCCAGCCATAAAACACTGGCTTTTCCCTGCAGCCAGGGATGCAACCATGCTCCCACCCCAGGAATGTGGGATGCTCTGACACTGCTTTGCCCAACCCTGCTCTGACCATGGACCAGCAATACTCATTGCTGCTCTCCTCGGCCAGGCAGCCAGCCCTACCCATCCTGCCTGTCTTGCATCCCTAGGGATTTGTACAATAATTGCTGAAACTCCCTTGGGTTTCATCCTGCCCTGGCACTGCAGGACCCCAGGGACAAGGAGCCCTAAGTGCTGTCTCAGCCCTGGCCCAACCAGTGCTCCCAGTTCAATGGGACCATTTCTCTGCTGGTGAACATGAGGAGGTAGCAGGAGCTCTGCCACCACAGCTTGGGTTGCAGAAGTGAAATCCTTGCTGTGTCCAGGCTCTTTGCCTCCTCCTGCTATTTCACACCCGGCTTTGATTTCACCTAGGAGAGCACAAACGCTGCCTGAGGACTCCGGGCTTGAACACGAAGATAAATTTGTGTAGTAGTAAGCGTGGCACATTAGTGATGCAAACGGATGAGCGAGGCATCGGGAAGAGCTGTGTGGTCTCATCTCTTAACGTGGTGCTAGAAATCTGCCAGGAAAAGTCTTCATGGAGGATGTGAGGCCAGAGACCTTGAGCTGCTCCAGGAAAGGACAGGCAGCACGCAGGCAGTTCTGCCCTTTGACTCACCTCTGGCTATTTTAAGGTGCTCACGCTCTCTCCATGCACGTGTCCTCCCGGGCGGTTGCACACAGGGTCTTGCTCACTCTTGTTCTCCTGAGTCACCTCTTGTTGGGTTCCCACCACGCAAGCTCTGAGTCCTCCCTGGCTCTGACACACGAACCGGGGATCCAACTCCGCAGCCCCGTTCAGACTAGTTTTGTAAGGTGACCGCCTTCATCCATCCCTGTGTTTGTCCTTCCTACATAAACCGATTAATGGGGTTTATGGTCAACACTCTTTGCTGTAGGTAACTCTCCAGAAAAGGAGAGTGGTCCTGCTTTTCTAGTGTTTTTTTTTGGGGGGGGATGTTGAACCTTTCAAGTGCACCTCATCTTCAGGCAACATCAGCTCTGATGCTGACCACTCCGCTCTGCTTAAAACCCTCTCCGCGAGCCCAGGCCACCCAAATGCTGGCTGGCACAGGTGGTGTTCTGCAAGGAGGACTCATCTTTCCAAGGTTTTATATTAAGGCCTTGATGGGCCAAATATGCCCCCAAATGCCAATCTGGCTTTAGTAGAGGAGCGTGTCTGTGCATAGTTACTGATGCTTGGACAACTGAACTCAGATGCATCCCCCCCCCTGCTGTTTTTCACCCATCAAAAAGCAATTCAAAGATTAAATTTATATAAACCACTGGAACAGCATCGCGTAGAACCACATTATATTGTAACAGGAAGAAGATACGTTGCTTCTTTATTAGAAAGGGGGGGAAATGGATTCACACAGCATTTTTCAGACAATGAGGTTTTGAACTCTGAAGGTTTAATTTCGGCGTTGTTTGTGCAAAACACACTCCATCACAGACAGACTTAGCCGGGGGCTGCGATGGGTCTTTCATCCCAGCCTGCAGATAAAACCCCTGTTATGGGGTCACCAAACAGAGCCCTTCAAACCCTGCGTCTCTGTCCGAGAGAACTCCGGGATGGAGATAATCAGGAAACTGATGTTCCCCTTTGCCTGACTGAATAAGAGAGGCTTTGTTCGGGGATACAGGTCAGGGCTGCGGCAGAGACACTTGCGAGAGATTTTATTTCAGCTACCTGCAAAGAAGCTATGAGAAAAATGTGGTAGGTTCCTCTCGGTCTGGAGAAATGGAGAGATATCACCCGAAGGTGTTGTTTAATATTAACTGGACCAGTGCACATCTATGAAAGGTCTGATTGTGTGCCTATCCGTGTTTATACATAAACATCACCTCCAAAGTTAAATTAATGTGGCTGAAGCCTTGCACAGGCTGGAGCAGGTGAAAATCCTCCTGGAGGGAGCTGTATCGATGATCGTTTTTGTCAATAAAGAGAGGTTTCTGTGTTGGCACCAGGATCGTAAGCCGTAAGCCCAGACCTTCCCGTGCTCGGTGATGTGCAGGCGCAGAACAAAGGCGTTCATCGAAAAAACCTCTGGTTAATGTTTCGGTTAAGAGAAGAGAAGGAGCGGGTGGGCAGGGAGCAGAGGGAAACAATGCAGCCCTGTTCGCATGGGGAAGGCGGCGAGCGGCTCTTGGGAGGATGCTGGGGTTTGCTTTCCAGGAGGGATGTGATGGGACCTCCTCCAGCAAAACCCACCGTGATTTCCATGCAAGCAAGGCTTGGCCTTCATACTCATCCTCTCCGACTCTTCGAACCAGATGGTATCAGAAGCTTTTTTGGTAAAGATCCTTCTCACAAGGGCGGGGAAATCTTGCTTCACACGATGACAAATATATTTCTTTCCTTACTGTTTCAGCCACATTTGTTTATTAAGTGGACCACATCTAGGATCTGGAAAACGCTGTTAAACACAGTCATTTTGACTCATTAGTTCAGAGACGGCTTTGCTTACGTGCCCTGAAGTTCTCACAATATATCTAAGCACAGTCTGGCAGTGGGTGGATAGCTATTTCCACCTACAGCTAAATGCTAAATGTTTCGAAAAAGGCATTGCAGGCTTGAAATTGTCTCGTTTGCCACCAATTATGTATTCAGGACTGGATTTTCCTCCCTTAAACTACCTTCATTCAGGGAATCACCAGATAGTGAGGAGCATGCTGGTTTAATGGCTTCAAAAAAGGGAGGAAAAGGATCCTTGGTGGTGCCTAGATGTTCCCTTCCAGGAGCAAAGAGCTTGGATATGATCTTAGTTCATCTCTTTTCGTATACGATGTGGTATATAACCATTTCGGAGTGGTCTGGCTTTGTCCTCCTGACCCTTGAGCATGGAGGGCAGAGTAGCAGGACTAAAGATTGTACCATCTCTACGCTCGTCATCTGCGTGATGCTGGTTTGTGTGGCTAGAGGGGTGGAAAGGAGATGGAAACTGCTCCTGGGTACCAAGAGGATGCACAGATGGGTGTTGGGAACACCACGCATTGCATCCCAGCGACGAGTGCTGCTGGCTGGGTCAGCGTGCTCAGTCACTTTGGTTTTCTGTCCACTAGAGAAGATACCTCCCTCCTTCAAACATCTTCCTGTGGACACCAGAGGCACTCTTTCTGCTAACGACGCATGGCTGTAGCCAACAGGCATGTGTTTTGTGAGCGAGGCCGGCTGCAGACCGTAGGTGGATGGGGAGTGAGATGTCTGGTCTAACTCCCTGCCCCTCAGCCAAGCTAGACGGGGAGCCACCAGTCCAGACTGACATTTATTTTCCTGTTCCATAATTGAACACAATCACGAGTGTCTCCAGCACTCACAGACCTTTGGTAACGAAGGACGATGTGTGAAGCAAGGTGAGATTTTGTACTAATGCATACCTATATTTTTCCCCTGTAGCAGACCTGTATTTATCCTAAGCTTTGTACTGAGAGCAGGAGCTGAGGGTTATAGATGAGTTCATTACTTCCAATTGTGTCTTTAATGTGGGAAAAAATGCCAACGAATAAAAGGTCAAAAGCTTGGGATACAGGACTGAGACTTGCCACCAACTCAGCTGTGGGTACCCTTTGCGGCAATGGCTGTCCTCGTCAGTTAAGATGGCTGCACAAGATCATGTACCCCTTCCCACCTCACCTCCATCCAGCAGGCTGTGGATAGACTGGTCAGACCCATGTTTCTCCAACCAAGCCCTTTGAAGGGCTGTGGTGCTTGTCCAGGAGCTGTTTGCATAAGTCATTGCTACAGGGCAACGTGCTTTAGGGCTTCAGAGGGAACGGAGGGCAGAGGGTGCTCTTCATCCTGAGAAAACTTGATGGAGACGGACATCCCTCGCCTTGCCTTTGGACCACCATCACCACAAAGTGCTCTCCTGGCTCCTCCAGATCTTCTCATCTTCTGACAACCAACCTCTCGCCCTCCTCCATCCTTATGTTGCCTCTTTGCCCATCTGAAGACAACCGATGCTTCCTGCAACCCATCGTTTAGACCTCGCCAGCTTTGTCCTTTCTTCTGCTGAATTTACAGAGTCACTTGCTGGGAAAGTCGATACTTTGCTCCCGAGGAATTGATTTGGAGGATGACGGTGGAGAGGCCAGCTGTGTGAGATGGGGCTGTGATAGCCAACGGCCCGATCAAACGCTGGTTAACCTTTGCCCAGGTGTACTCCGCTTGCCTGTTCGAGGGCTCGACTGCACCCTTCAGATAAGAGAGAAGAGGAACGACCTCATGTGACTGACCTGATAATGCACCTTATGTCATATTCGGCATTTATTTATGTAAAACGGTCTATATTTAAATACCATCCCTGCAGCGGAGGAGCACTTAGTTTGCAATAAAGACATTGAATGGGGAGACTTCTGCTTCCGTTTATCACTTTCCCTGGTCATTTCTCCTAACAGCTAAAAAAAATGCTCGTTTGTCTTCTCAATTGACTTTGTTGTTGACTTCCAGCCGCTCGGTCTATGTGAAGATGTGCTCAGGGCTAATTTTGTACTGATGACACGCCACAAAATATTTTATTCTGACGGTGGGGAAGGGATGCAGGGCGCTGACTGTAATTCTCTCTTCCAGACTGTGCCAGGACAAAATTAGTCCTTTTTTTTTT
>NW_009608084.1:33190-37191 GCF_000690535.1 Cariama cristata
ACCATCAATATGGTCACAGTTTCTCCCCCATGCTGGAAGACTTCAGCGCAGCTATTAGGGGAGACTGAGGGTGGCTGAGACTTGATTTACCTGCGGCAATAATCCATGCCGGTGACTTTCCTCCCATTTAAGTACATTCACCTTATCTCCTGAAAAGGGGGCTGCTGGTTAACCGACCACAGAGCAGGCAAACACAGCTATTGTGCAAACAGGCGAAGTGTTTCCTGACTTAGCGGACAAACGATATCTTCGTCTCCAGTTGCTGGGTAACATCAAACATTCACATATTCGCCCTCAATGATCTCTGGGGGCTCACAAGCCCACCACCGCTCCCGCTGCGGGGATGGATGCCTTGCACGGGCTTGTTGGGGCAGATCGATGAGGAAAAAATAAACGAAGGCGAGGTTGAAATACAGAGGATGTAACAGCAAAATAGCTCTGCAAGTTCTCCCTCCAACTGTTATTATGATAAAATAATTGTGCCTAAGGGGACGCTTGCAATCAACACCCTCCTTACACTTATTAGAGGCACAAAGGCCTCGGAGAAAGAGTTAGGAAAAAGCACCTTAGTGAAAATATTTGCAGCACAAACACAGGAAAGCACAGCTCTCCCTCCTGCTTGCCCTGCATTCCCCGAGTATTTGCATGGGCAAAACAATAGCGTGTCCCTCACCACGCTTCCTTCCCCTGGCCCAGGGCTGGTCGATGCTGTGGGCTACGGGGCAGCCGCGGTGGGGATTTACCTCCCGCCGCCTTCGCTGCCACGCGCGGGCGGGCGGGCGGACAGACGTACATGTCTTGGCTTGCTTCCCACCAGACGTCTTCTAGATAAAGTTGGCCTTGCTTTTTTTCACGCTTCATTTTCTTCTTCTGCAGAATGGAGGTAGCATTGCAAATCTCCAAGCCTCTCTTGGCGCCCTCCATCCAGATGTGGCAGTGGTTACATCGTCACTTAACCAGATGTTCCGTGCTCTACCCCAAAGCCAGCCATGGAGGGATCTGCTGTGCTTTCACCATACCTTGTCTTGTTTCCCAAGCCTTCCTGTGGTTACCTTCCCACCCCTGAGCACAGCAGCAAATGCAAAAAAACCCAAAAACCCAACATCCAAAATGCTCTGATACCTCAGGGAGGAACAAGATATTCTGTGACACCAAAAAAGACCCACGGCTGGCTCATCAGGAGGGCTCAGGCAAGTGTTTCTCCAGCAAAGCCTTCCCTCCTGTGAGCCTGGAAGGAGGAAAAGGGGTTTTCCTCTACCTACAGAGGGGATGAAGCCCCACTTTTTCTTGGAGGAGAGTGATGCTGTGGTTAAGGACCGTTCACCCCCTTCCCTCTGTTCCCACTCCCGCAGGAAACTGCAGCACCTCCTTCACCGTCCCCCCACCCAAAATACCAAAGCTCCATCTCCTCTAAGACTTTGCACGTGATGCCTTTCTGCGTCGCCAGATCTCCAGTCTCCTATTTCCCTGCCAGAAAACAAAATTTTCCCTTCTGGAACAATTTTTCCCTTCCATAAGCGTATAATGAAACGTTTTCAGGATGTGGTGTGAAATCTGCCTACGCCTGAAACTCGCCCCTGGTTTAAAGCATCAGCGCTGAGTCAGGTCCTAATGGAGCAGCTTAAAAAGTGATCACACGCTGTGAGTGTCACGGGAGTGCAAAGGGGTTCAGTAAGGGTTTTACAGGTGCATCGCTTTGAAATGAAGGTGGCTGAGGATGTACGGCGAGGAAGGAGCACAGCAGAAATCCTAGCCGTGCCGAAGGGAGGTATTTAAAATAGCTTTGACCATTCAAGGCTCTAAGCATGGCATAAGGAACTTTCAAATCTGAAAACGACTTTCCCGATCCAAAATTGCGTCTATTTTCCTAGTTGTCTCGAAATTCATATGAAATTTCCTTCCGTCGGCCGCTCCGTGACTGTTTTTTTGACATTGCACGGCCTTTAGCAGCCAAAGTGCTGCTAGCGGGTTGGGGGGAAGATGTCTTTCTGCTCTTCATCCCTCTCTTCACAACTGCTTGGAGGTGGCTTGAAAAGAAAGCCTTCCCCAGCCCTGCATCCCCGGCGGGAACCTGTGTCGGATTCAACTGGCCAAGCCAAAGAAATATTCTGAAAATGTGCAAACTTTCATTCTTTTTGGAGGCATTTTGCTCAGCAAATGGATGCTAAAAAGCGAATTACTGGCTGACGTTAGGAGCAGCTGCAGTGTTTCTGGAACCTCACGAGTTAGAAGAATATTTTCTCCCGATGCCAGAAGAAAATATTTTTCCCGTGATCTTACAAATGGCTGAACTATTTCTGCTGAAATTAAAAGGAGATCGTCCCTAGGCAGACACTCACCCATGTAAAATTTCAGCCCCGGTGTTTAAAGTCTGGCAAAGTCACAAGGACCCACGGTCACGACTTTGTTACGTGCCTCAAAATACCTGCATCTGTCCCGTACCCCCCTGCGCATCCACCCCCGAGCCGGTGGGAAAACACATCCTAAAGCTCTGCAACGGACCCAGCAACCGGGTGGCAAATCAAACGCTCCCACAGGATATATTTTCATCAGTATTTAAGATAATCACAGCTCTGAGGGACTTCTGATTTTGAAATGCCTGCCGTCAGCAGTACTGTAAGGAAAAACATTTGGCAAAGGGCTACCAGGACCGCTGCCTGTAACGCAACCCCACGTCTCTTCTGCTGGGGCTGGGATCGTCGATTCGGATCGGACTTTATATTCTGATTTTTCACCTCCAGTCTTTTCCTGCAGGTGAGGTTTCCTTGCTGCTGGGTGCAGCTTCTTGGGTTGTTTCTACGCCTCTTAGGAAAAGAGAGACAGTTGCTAGCGAGCTGTCGGCTTTGTCTGTCTCGGTAAAGATGAGCCTGGCATCGGTCTCGCACTTGGTTGTTATTTTGACAGCCCATCCCCTTCTTTTGCACCGTTCGGACCATACGCTCCTGCAGGGCTGGTTCCGAGCATAGGCCAAAATGCTGGAAAATGGCCAATTTGCAAAAAGATTCGTTGCTCTCAGGTGAGTATTTTGTCATCTTGCATCAAGAAGGGCAAAAAATTCACACCAAGGATACAGTTCAGTTTTGCCCACAGTGCCGGGCAGCCCTGGACATCTTTTTCTCCCTGATTCACCCGCGCTGTGCTCAAGTCCTGAGCACGGTGTTGTAGACACATCAAAACACTCGTCCTTTCCCCAAACTGCTACAACTCGAGGACATCTTATTCACCCTGATTCACCTGCGCTGTTGCAACGTGCAGAAAACAAGTCCTGAGCACGGTGTTGTAGACACATCAAAACACTCGTCCTTTCCCCAAACTGCTACAACTCGAGGACCCTGCCCCAGGGTGTCCATAGCGTGTAGATCAGGTCCAGGAGACCCATCCAGGGTACACCTACATGCTTGGGAGATCGGGATCTAATCTAAGCCCGAGTGCAGCTGATGAAAGTGGATGGAAAAATAAATGATGGGTGGGTTGGAAAGGGCACATTTACAGGAGTGGGAGAAATCAGGAGGCTGCGAAGCCCAAACTTGTACCTGCCCCTTTTCATCCTCCTCCATCCACCCAGGTGGGAACACCCTGCTCCTCCAAACATCCCTCCTAGCAGGCTTTGGGACACGATTGCCTTCAATATAAATACCCAAGAAATAGAAATCTGAGTGAGGTACTTTCCCTCGTGACCACTCTGCTCCCTGCTGCCAAGTGGGGATATACTGGTGCCCAGTTAACGGCAGCCCGGGGCGTACAGGGCCATAGGACCATCTGTTTGCTCTAGCAAGCGGAGGTTTTCCAGGTTAGCATTTTAATTTAGCTACACCCTGTGTGTGTGTGTACGGACATGTTGCGCTCTGGGGTGGACAATATCCAGACATCCCGCTTCAGCGGAGGAAGACGGAGGTGATGTGTGATGATGATGGATGATGAAGCCGGGCGTTCGCTGCCCTTTTGGGGCTCAGCATTTCCAACCCCCACAGCACAGTACCAACCACCCCATGGCTTTCCCA
>NW_009608085.1:0-1433 GCF_000690535.1 Cariama cristata
GGTTATGTTGATCTTCTCATCAACCAACAAGGTGGATGAATACATGTTAAAGGCAGAATTTCTGCTGGTTCTGTACACGCTGTTCATCCTGACACCCACGCAGGGCAGCCACAGCACGCTGGGAGGAGCCGGGCTGCCGATGTGCCGAAGGGCCGTGGGGCCAGAGGCACAGGCTGTTCTCTTCTCCGTGCTGCTCCTGGACAAAGCCTGCACTGAACCCTCATCAGCAAAGCCCACATCCCAGCTACAGGAACTGGTCCTCCTCCACCACCTCTCCCGTGTCTTTAGCAGGGGCTAGAAAACACACTCTGTTTGTCATCTGCAGACCCAAACTTCCAAAGCCCTTACAGGAGATCTCATTTGGGTGTTTCCCCATGTGTTTTACGTGGATGCTGCCCAGGAGTCCCCTTCCTTCTCCCGCCCCGGCCAGAGGGTCTGTGCTGCCAGAGCTGCGGGGAGCCCACGGCCAGGGGCTGGCCTGGAGCGCTGCTCCCACCGGCTTGGCTCCTTTGCCACTTCCAGACCAACGATGCAGGTGCCCAAGCTTTGTTAAGGTTTAAGGGGGGATTGGGTCTTGTGTTATAGCCTCAGGCTTTAGGCATGCACGATTTGGTTTTGCCTTTTTGTTTCCCAGTCACTTTTCCTTGCAGGACCAGGGCTAAGTCTGGAGGTCCACTCTGAGATCTCCTGCCGCAGGGCAAGGACTCTCCTGCTGACTGGCGAGTGCCTAAGCTCTCCTCTTCTTTTGTAGCTATTATCTGCAGGTCTTTAAGAGGATATTTTAAAGGGAAAGTAGCAATCCAGCAGAGCCACTTTCCCCTCCAGAATGGTCCGATTCCTTCTGCTTGGAGGCACAGCAGGACCCCAGACTGGGCTCATCTCAGTCCTGAGATCCTGACATCCCTCCTGGGGCCTGGCGAGGAGCGGGGACCTCGGGACCACCTGGATTTCAGCCTGGGACTCTCTGAATTTCTGTTCACCACACGTTAATGTGCAACCAGCCATTGCCCCCCCAGGACTTAACAAGGTGTGGGGGGGTTACGGGCCGGGAGCCACTAAGGAGGTTCATCTCTCATCTGGAAGTGCCTTTTGTCACATTGATGCCTCATTTATCCCACCTGCTTTTTTTTAAACGCAAAACCAAATTAATTAACATTAATTTGGGACAGCTCATCTCAGTAGGGTCAAAGAGCAGCTGCAGTGGGATTTGTTCTCTCCTGCAAGTACAGTGCCCCTCTGCCAGGCACAGCCCGGCCCCCGAAAGCACCTCCTCCGAGGGATGGGCAGCGTAGGACCCCCGCCTGCACCGCAGCAGGGCTGGCACAAGCCCACGGCTACACACAGGGACCACCCTGCAGTGCTACCCGCATGTGGACAGACACATGGTGACTGCCTGGACAAACCCCCACATCGTCCAGCCCCATCGCGGCCGA
>NW_009608086.1:0-248 GCF_000690535.1 Cariama cristata
GGAGGAGCTGGGGCTGGGAGCCAGTCAGGGCCGTGTCAGTCATGGCCACTGCCAAGAGTGGTCAAGGTGCCCAGAGAAAGCGTGGGAGCACGATGCGGCCAGAGTCTGAGGGCGACGCAGCTGAAACCCCCCTCTGATAACCTCCCTCCAGCTCCAACTCTTGTTTTCCCCTGGGGGGGGGCGTGGATGTGAGAAGAGCTTGGGGCAGGCTGGGCCCCCACGGCCCAGCCCCAGGGCTGGTCGCTCGG
>NW_009608086.1:364-877 GCF_000690535.1 Cariama cristata
CCTGCTCCCCTCCCGGTGTCCTCGACAGGCTGTGGCAGAATGGCAGCGACTGGCACTGGGCAGCACCCCTCGGCACAGGCAACGTCACTGGGGGGGGCACGAGGCCAGCAGCATGGCCAAAATCCATCGTGGGGGGCCAGGGAGTCCCTAGGGGTCCCGAAGGACAAGGAGGGCAGCGCATGCAGTCAGGCAGGGCAGATGCAAAGAAGGCAAGGGAAAGCAGGGAGGCGGCAGCAGCAGAACGTCGCACCCTGGGACCCGCAGCCTGCTGGCTGGATCCCCTCTGCCCCACAGCGGGGTGACCCCACGGTCGGGACCGGGCGACGCAGCGACAGGTAGCAGCTACAAGACCCCGTGCACATTGATCGCATGCAAAAATCAACCCCAAACGACATGCGAAACCAGAAGCAGCGAATGGGCTTACTTGTGCAAACTAGTGTCCAGGCAAGGTGGGGAGCAGGGAGGGGAAGAGAGGTGGGAAAAATCAGATAAGTTCAGCGGACGAGCGCCAAG
>NW_009608086.1:930-1701 GCF_000690535.1 Cariama cristata
AGCGCACGAGAGCCAAGAAACACAACGAAGCTGTGCGAGAGGCTCCCAGGAGACAAGGTGACAGCAAAGAAAACCACAGCAACCCTTCGCCTCCTGCCTACAGCGAGGGACGTACGAGAGGGAAAACACTGGGGGAGTCACCGGTGCGGTACTGCGGCACCATTTTGGCATGACCGAGGCCTGACACGGACAACTTTGGGTGGAAACAACCCATTTCAGTCCTCCTTGCTGCCCTGGTTCTTGCAAGGGATCTCTTTGTCCCCCACAAATGCTGGCTGCACCACTGGGAGAAACTGGGTCTCACCTCTGCGCCGCTGAAGCCCAGCTCCTCCCTCACCGGCCCCCCCCAACGAAGCGGGGCCTGGAGGGACTGAGCAGCCATTTGGGCCATGATCCACGAGCATCCGTCAGCTTTCAGCCTCACCAGCAGAGCCGGGGGTCACCGCACAGCCCTGGGTGCGGCCCTCCCTCGTGCCGTGCCGGCCTCGATGACGGACCCCCAGGGCCACTCCACGTCACAGCCACCGTGCGGCAGCCCCATGGAGAATGGCCACGGCCTGGGTGAGATGGGCTCCGGCACGGGGCAGGTCTGCAGGACCCCGTTGCCATTTGGAGCTGTTTTATGGAGGTGAACCCACTGCAACAAGCCCCCTTCTTCCTCCGTGTGCTATCTGCCGGGTATAGGGACACCAACCCTGTGTGGGGTGGGGGGCTGTGTCCTGCCCTCACCTCTTGGCCCCCCAAAAAGCACTGGCAGGGGGGGGAGGGGGG
>NW_009608086.1:1744-2063 GCF_000690535.1 Cariama cristata
GGGTGGGTACAGGAGACGTTTCCCTGCCGCGGCGCCAGTCCCGCTGTGCCGGATGAATGCAGGATGAGGGCGCGGGCACACTCGCTCGGTTCTGCCCCGTGGCACAGCCCCGGTAAGGCCTTACCGACTCGAACTCAGCCTGGTCATCCTCGGGCAGGTCGCTGGTCTCATAGACGTCAGGTTCATTCCTGGCCTGGGGCACAAAGGGGTTCCAGTGAAAGCCCAGCTCTCCTCACTTCTTTATTACCCATTTACGATCAAATCCCCCACAACTGCCCCAAACAGCTTCAGACACCGCCTCAGTCCACCCACACGCACG
>NW_009608087.1:0-11912 GCF_000690535.1 Cariama cristata
TTTTGGTGTGCCCGGACTGCTAGAGGAAGATGGTGTCCATGTTGTTTACGGTTCAAAGCGATTAGGAGCTCTCGGGGGTAGGTATTCCCATTGTGGGCTGAGGGAGTTTCAGGAGTTGTTCACGGGTGTGTGTGTTCAGCCTGCCCTGCTCTGCTCTGGGAGGTGTCTCTGCTTTAGCGCTTTCAAAAGGGACAGGGAGGACCACCTCCTATCAGAGTTTTAACATGAATTTTAGAACTACTCCGTTTTTGTCAGCTGAAGTTGGATGAAAGCATAACACAGCAGCTTTGTTTAGATTTCAGCACAAAATACGTGAAGGTGGTGTGACATAAAATACTTAGTTTCCTTAAAAAGTATGCCTGCCTCTAAATACCTGGGTTTACCAGCAGAAATGCCCTATGAAATCCATAATCTGTTGTTCTGAGAGGCTGGAATATGTACAGAAAATCCCAGCAAGTTTAATATCTGCTTAGTCCGAGCTGAGGGTGCTTTAAAATGTTCTCTCTGCCATCCTCCCCCGGGCGATCCGGCCTGCCTTACCGGGCTTGATACCGGGTAGCTTTGCAGCATAGGTAGTCCTTTCAACTGCACTCTTCTATTAAAGATTATTTCTAGTTTAACAGTTCCAGGAGCTGAGCAAAGCAAGTGAGGAAAGAACTACTGGAAGGTGAAACTGGGAATCCGTGCTGGAAGGATATGAGTGTTTCAGGGATGCTTGTTTTGCTGTCGGTGTGAGGTTCTTCCCCTGCAATTAGGAGGAAATAATGAGTGATAATTTGATCTCGCAGAACACTAGAGAAGGCTGGGTGACTATTGCTGTAACTAATGAGGGAGGAACAGACAGAAGAAGAGCCCAACTACAGATTAAATAGCCGATGTGTTGTGCAACTGTGGTGTTGTGTACCTATGAATACTTAAGAAAACAAGCAGTAAATATAATAAGGTGTTAATTCAACCCATGTCAAAACCAAACTAGGTAAGCACCCTCATATAACAGCAAAATCTCCAAGCGATGCTGTTACTGGCCAGTTCCTTGTCACCGAGTTCCAATAAAGGAGAAAACAAGCAGGAGCAGTCTTATCCCATCAGCGTTTGCAGGTGACAAGTTCCGGAGTGTGCGTTGCCCTGGTGGCTCAGACTTTACTTTGCCTGATGACTTAACTCATTAGTGATTCTGGTTTTTAACCCATAAATAAAGGGATGGATACAACCTTCATATTGTGTTTACTGTGAATAATGAAAGATTTGCAAAGGTTGAATGCAGCTAAAGGAATTAAAAATATAAGTATTATGAGTATTAGAACTTGAATTCAACTTTAAAAAGAAAAAAAAAACCCCAAACAAGAAACCGAAACAAAATCCTTGAGTTTTGGTATGGTCTTCAGAGGGATAAGATTTCCAAGAGTGGGAAAGGGTGTAACAGAAAAGCTCTGGTCCGTTGGCTGTAGGGCACTTAAACAGCCACTTGCCACTTTGCAAATATTTTATAGTAAACATGCTCTCATGAATGTGAATATGAAAGTGTGGAAAACACAGTGCCAAAAGTAATTCTTACCATTTATCTTTTTTGTAAGTATTTCTACAGATTTCCTTGTTGTCTGTCAGTTAATTATAAAAAGAGAGACGAGATTTTTTTTTTTTTTAAAGAGATTGAAAGAGTTTGGGGTGGGGGGAGAAGGAGGGTTTGAAGAAAGTCAGGAGGGAGCAGGATATCTGAGTGCTTTTTGTTTATGCAGTAATGAGGTGTTCATGGACATGAGTGTCTTTTTCTGCCTTGTTTGAACGAGTAGTAGTAGGCTGACCCTAAACCATCTGCAAAATGTTTTGTTTCTTGCTTAATGTTTCTTACAATGTCTCTTACTCTTCCCCACCCTTCAAATGAAATTGTTTGTATAAGATTTTAGCTCTCTGCTCCAGGTCCATCTCTCCTGTGCTGTAGAAGGTGGTGTGGACAAGGGATTAAGTAACACAGGAGGGTTTATGACCCCAAGTGGGGAATACAGCAAGCATAAACCCAGCCAGGAGTTCACCTCTGAGTAGCTGCTAGTGAAAAGCTTGGAAACTGCCATAGCAGCGTAACTACTTCTGCTCTTGGGAGACTACCCTGAAATGGGAATGTTTTCCTTGTGGTGATGACAGATAGGAGCTAAACTGCTGCTGTAACCATATGTCAGGACAATGTGATTAAAAGTCTGCATAAGGGTGTAATATGAAGTAATTTGTGTGTAGCTGTACTGATGAAGGTAATAACAGGGTTAATGCTGGCAAGCTGTGTGTAGTTGTCTCACCTTTCATCTGTGAAGGCTTGTGGGAGTGTGACTGGTACTGTTAAGTAGTGAAAAGGAGCTGGAAACACCTTCTAAAATAGCTTATTTTTCTGCAGCATAATTGGTCTCTCTCCCTTATTTTACATTATTACCCTAAAATGAGCATGTATTGAGAAATTATTTGCGTCATTATGTGTACTGGATAAATCGCAGATAGTAGGAGGTAACAAAGATTGAGCTACCCTTTAATGCCCGGAGAAGTTTTTGAATCAAAACCACTTGATCTAGATAAGGGTCCATTTTGCAATTTATTTTATGTGCAGTACTTGCTGGGAGCCTCCTTGGAATCAGGATGGATCCGAACATGTAGATGTGTTGTTAGGGTCTAACTTGGCAGACTAGAGAGTGCTTAAATTCCTGAATTAGTTTTGTCTTCTATCATCAGAAATGGCTTAAATTTCTGAAACTGATGTTTCCTGATAACCATGTGTTCTTTTGTAAACTGCTCTTTAAGTGTAACGCTGCAACCTTGATACTGTAAGGAGTTGTGCTTTCCCTCTAAAGTCTACTGAACACCTTGTTCCAAGTGATCCTCTCTGAACAGTTATGTTCGGTGAGCACTGGACTAAAAGTACATGTTTTCATTGCAGAATACTCGCTACTTTGTGGATGTGTGTAGTTTTTTAAAATGAATTCTTAACCTTTAAAAAAACCCTACATTAAAGTTGTTTTGGTTGTTCCATTGGGCAGTTTATTGGAATTGCCATATGGATTCTGAATTACTGAAATAGTGTAGTAGTAGCCCATCTTGGGCAATTTTCTTAGGAAACACTTTTCTTGCAGCTTAACTAAAGAAATTTTAACAGAAATTAATTTCTTGTGCTTTGTAAGATGAGCAGCTATAAATTTATGAACAAACTGACCCCCAGTAGAGTTTAACAACTTGTTATGATATCTGTAGGATTTCAGCCCCATTTCCTGTAGCCTTTTAATTATTTAAGCTCTGATCAGGTGTATCAGTCATTAACACTGTTTTTCTCATCTGCCTGCATGGATTTCAGTGCATGAATGGGAACTTCAGACTGTGAGCTCTTCAGAGCACATGCCTTGTATCTTCCTCTGATTGAAGTGTTCAGTATCTGTTGTGTGTTCTTTTAACTGAATTTCCATTTAGTGATAATAACTTCAGTTTTAATACTGTGATTGTATTCAGACATTTTAATGTGGTATTCAGTGTTTAAAGTATTTTGTCTAGAATGCTGAATAAAGTTTAGGTGATTGTTTTGCTGAGCTTTCTTACCTCTAAACTTCTCCTACCTCTTGCACTTCTCTTATAGACTGACCTGTCATTATGCACAATAGGAAATATTGCCTTGAGGTTCTCGGAGTACTCCTTTTTTTCCCCCCCTCTTTCTTGTTGTTACAAGATCTTTTTTCTTTTTTTTTTTTTTTCCTGTCCCATGAATAATTGTTCCAGGAATATCTTTAAATGCGTTTAGTTTCTCAGATGACTTTTTAATACCTTAACCCTCCATCTGCAATTTGTGTTACGTTACGCTGCACTATGTTAAATATCTTTGTTTCTTTGTGTGGCTTTTATCAGAAATGGGGGAAGGGCAATATTAGAAATTCATACCAGATCAAGCTGTGGAGGCCATGGGAATAGCTAATTATGCTGCTTCTGATCTATTCAACAGTTCAGGGTGTGAGTGCCTCATGGGGCTCTTGCATTTACTGTTTCAAGGGCTAGTGTGCAGTGAGGAAGTTTGGGATGGGTGGATAATTCACAGGGTTTTATTTTATTTTTTTTTTTGTAGTGTTGCCAGATGGGTTCTTCGCTTTATTAGCGAGCAGGTCTGCTTTGTGGGATTAATTTACATGCAAGTCAGTTAGACTTTAAAAGGGGCAGGTATAAAGATTATTTCAGCGGAATAAACTAGCAGAATGGCAATGTGCCTAACATTCCTTTCAAATTATTGATTAAGAAAGCGTCTTGAAAGTGCTCCATTTGTCTAGGCACTGTCCTTGTTAGTAGTCTGCCCGGGGGACGGACTCTCCTACTGTGCCTGTTATTGAGCTTGGTTAATGATGGGCAGAGTTGTGCTTGGCTCTGAAGAGGGAGACGGATAACCCCGAGGAGGCTGATTCAAGCTACCTCCCGTGGCTTGGTGGCACAGCTGGAGGAGGACTTCTTGCTTCCTTTTGCTTGTGCCCGTTGGTAAGGAAGGAACCCCCAGATCCTTTTAGTCTGTAGGCTTTCGACTTGCTGTGAAGTGTAAAATCTCACTTAATGCTCTGGAAACTGGAAGGTGCTCCTATTCACGGGGTAACGAACAGATAAAACTCTTGTCTTTGCTCTCGGTTTTATTATCTTTAGGCCTGGTTTCTCTCAGCTTAGTCACTTGTGAGTCAGGCAAAATCTTTTTGATCTTCGGTTCTCAAACAGTCGGATGATATTGTGTATAAAGGTCACTAGAAATCCTGGACATCATGTGAAGTATACTTAATTCTCTTAGTCACTGTTGCTTAACTGTTTTAGAGGTTTCAGTCTTTTCTGTGGAATGTGAAAGACCTGAAACACTGTTTAAAACACTGTTGAGATAACTATTGCTGTAGTTCGGGATAAATGTTCCTGGAGAGGGAACAGGGAGTGAATCAGGGGCAGAACAGCAATCATGACTCTGTCATGATGCTGGACATGTTAAAAGGCAGAAACCTTTTCAGCTTGCTTTTGCTATTTGCTTTTTGTTAATCATTAATACTCTGGATCTTGCTGCTAGTGTTTAGGGTTAGTCATGCGTGTGTCCTCACCAGTTGTTTCATCGTAGCGGTGGCATTATGTGAGTGTTGAACCCGGTTGTGTCTAAAGGATGAGCCCCTTGGTTTTTGTTGCTGTGGATTTAATACCTATAATTTTATTACTGAGATGGTAACATCATTTCTCTACCAATTTCTTCTATGTTACAGTCATGCTTCCAGGTGTTGTTTCACACGTAATGCCACCGCTACGGAGTGTTGAACCCGGTTGTGTCTAAAGGATGAGCCCCTTGGTTTTTGTTGCTGTGGATTTAATACCTATAATTTTATTACTGAGATGGTAACATCATTTCTCTACCAATTTCTTCTATGTTACAGTCATGCTTCCAGGTCCTAATATGATATGATCCTTTGATAGATGGCTGTGTGCAGTGCTGTAGCTTTTATTGGCATCTATTTTGAAAAGGAGGATTAGGGGAATGCTTCTGCCTCTTTCTTGATTGATTTTTTTTTTTTTTTTAAATCCTACTCTTACATCTTTATTTTGTTCTTTTGCAAAGTAAAGCATATACATTTTAAAATCAAACGTACTGCAGTTATCCCTTGTTCTGCATGGTTATCTTGATTATGAAATTGATTCAGGAAAACCTTTATCTGCAATGTATCTGGGTTATAGTTATAGTACCCCAACTGAAAGTAAAAACATAGACACATTCACATTGCTTACTTGAAAGCTGCTGATGTTATTATTTTGAGTTACTCAGTATCAAACATCTGGTCTGTAAAATACTAACTGCTACAGATTGGAGCATTTAATAAAGTGAGCCTGCGCTGCAGGGAGGTTAAGCCACTTGTTAAAGGTCATGCAGTGAGTTCAGCCTGGGATTTGAGAGACCTGTAGAGTCAAACGGACTGGTACACTGCGGTGCAGCTGGAATACAAGTCTGTCATATCCAATGTAAGTATTAGATGATCTTGCTTAAAGTAATTGAATCTCCTGCACCCCTGCTTCTGTAGGGTTAGTTGTGAAGGGGGAGAGAACCTTAATGGTAGTTCATTCTGTTCCATGCTTGAGAACAGTCCCCAAAAGAGGTGCTTGTTTATGAATCCTTTACATGTGTGTAAAGTCAGTGCTCTTGTTCAACTGTTTAAGGCATAGCTTGGATATAAGAAGCAGCATTAGGAGATTTTCCTTGTCTTTTGATACTTTTATTTTGTGAGCCTTAATTTCTTAAGGAGCAATTTACATCTAAGCTTAGATTACTAGTTTTCCTATTGCAGTAGAGTGTTAAATCCAATTGTTTCTTTAAATTGAAAGCTGAGGAAGAGTTTCTGGAATTGTGTATTTTCTTCTTTTAAATGACAGAAGGAAACTGAAGGTAAGAAAAATCCCTATTTTCTTAGATCTTCTTCAGCAGGTTCTTTTTAAATGCTGTCATTGTTATCCCATTTGAGCTCTGTGCTGCACCGAACCACCCGTGTGCTCTGGTAGTCCCGTGCAGCAGCAGCCTGCTGGTCTGTGAACATGTCGCAGCCTTGCAGCGTGCACATAAGGAGCTAGAAGACTACACGTAAGCACTGGTATAGAGTATCCTTTTTGCAATCTCAAGGTGTGGAGGCTTGGCCTTCTGCAGGGTGAGTGTCCCCTTGGGTTTCAGTAGCCACAAGCCTCTTCAGCAAGACGCACAGAGGTCTCAGCCCCCTATTCTTTAGTTTTGCTGGACAAAGTTGAAGTTGTGCAAGTTGGCTGGGCTAGCAAATCACACAGAAATGTACAAGGAAGGCTCTTACTCCCTGTAGCTGGGGCTGTTATTCAGCTGTTTCTGTCATACCTGTGCACAGTTAGAACTTGGTGGTAATTTCCTTGTCTCCTGAGAGTGGGGCATGTCTGGTGTGCTTTTTTTTTTTTTAAATGTTTGCAAACACCTTTTTTCACCCCATTCTCCATCCTGCCCTGAATACAGAACCTCACCCAGATCAGTATCTGGACCATGCAAAGCAGTGATTGATGGCTCCTGCAGGAAAGTGAAGCCCATTCTTGCCATCTTTGGGCATCCCAGGGCTGGGAAGACCCTGTAAAGGATAGGATTCCCAGAATTTCTTAGAGGTTCTTGACTCTTAGCTGTAGTAAGACTGTGTCTGTCTCTCAACATAATGAAGTGCTCAGGAAAAGCTGACATAGCAGGGAATGTGACCAGTTTCTGGCTGCAAAAGAGGGAGGGAGGGAGATGTCACCGAGTCATGAAAGGCAGAGTGTGTAGGGGCCAGGCAAAATATTCCAGACCTCCTTGGAGAATGCCACAGAACTCTCTTGTGAAATACTGAAAATGACAAAGTGACTCTGCCATGGGTCATGTATAAGCCATGTTTCTAAAGAGCGTTGCCTACTTGTCATGCTGCCCCATAGCCACTTTATCAGCGATAACCACGCTGTGTCTTCCAGCGTTTTTGAGAACACATTTTACAACAAGTAAAGGTTTGTGTGGGGAGGCTGTGGAAACGGCACTGTGCGCTTCTTGCCTCTGCATTGTTATTCCTATGCTATTGTATGTAGGTGTTGCCCACAAGGCCTTTCTACAGTGTGGTTTCCCAGTGTTGCACAAAACCATTGTTATTTAGGGTGCTTCTCTTGCAAATTGCGTTTAGTGAGGTTGGGCTAGAGAAAAAGTTTTCTACCTCCAGGGAAGCTGAATGAGTGGCCAAATAGTAACAGGCTGAGAGGGACAATTTCTGGAGTTCTTAGGGCAAAAGAAGCCTGTTGAGGAGACCGGCATAATATAAATGTTGATTTGATTAAACTCTACTCTGTTTAATTCATTTAAAATAGCTGTGATATCACCTCAGTGACTACTGTTTCATACAAGGCTGTCTTTGAAGATCACTGTCATGACTTTGCTGATGACGACATGCAGAGCCACCCAGCAAGCCTGCTGCCTCGCTCTGACGAGCTGCTCTCCCTTCCTTCATTTCTCAGCTGGCATGTCTGCGTAGAGCCTGGCGTTGCCTAGAAAGAGCTCTGGGGAGCGTGCGGCACTTAAAAAAACCCTGTCAGACAGTGATCAACTCTACAATCTGCCACCCTTCTGCAGCTTCCATTATAGTAGCTGAATGTTTCCTGAAGAACGTTAAAGTGTGTAGGGCTCCACGTTACAGCAGCAAAGGTTAGATCAAGCGGGGTGCGTGGTGGACTGATGGGGCAAGATTTCTTCTTCCTACTTCTGCTGTAGTTGTCGTACGTATACCATTATAATGTGGTTGACTAAGACTGTCTGACCATCCATTGTTTCCAGCTCCACTGGTCCCTTTTAACTTGCAAAATAACAAAAAAGATCCATATGTTTTGATGCAAAAGCTCAATGTGTCTTCTATGCCAGTTGAATGTGCGCTGCTGTAGGGTAGTATTCTTCAGTATCTGCACAGTTACTAATGACTTCTTGTGTGTTTGCAGCCCAGAAGTAGTAGGACAAAACCCCTTCTTTATGGCTTTGAAGAATAACTTCAGCTGTTGTCAAATAGATTTAATCACCAAGCATAGGCATTTCGTGCCGGTTGTCTTTGGCATTGCTGGTGACTGTGTTGGTTGCCTACATTGCTGTGCACAGGCTGCTTGCTCTCAGTGTATTGGCAGTCGTCCGAGTCTGACAAGCGAAGGTCATTCTTCAGGGTGCACTTCCATTGCAACAGGAGTGCGTTCTCACCCAGAACTGGTGGTGAATTGGGAAGAGCTACACTTCTACAAAGGTATGGTGTGACATTACACCTAATTAATTTAATAGTAGGATGCTGCTCAAATGGTTGATCTTGTTCCTTTGGTTTCCATCCCCACCTAAAGCCACGTGTCTTTTGTAGCTTCCCCTTAAATTTAGTAAGGAATTGGGTGACGATTAGGAGGAAGTGCTATCTACACTAAAGGCAAAAAGCAACAAAAAAGCTTATGTGGTGGAAGTAATTTGCCATGTGGCTGCATAATCAGACATAATGGGGTGGGATTTGAGAAGACCATGGCTTGCCTTTGTCAACTCACCATTTAGGTCAGCTAAGCTATAGCAGTCAGATGATACCTTATGCTTTCCTTAACCTCCATGTTGTCTTGAGAGATGCTAATAGAGGGGAATTTGTCTACCATCTTTGAGTATTCTCACTCACTGCGAGGATTAAGTTGGATTAACACAAATGTATATTTATCTTGGTGAGACTGAGAAGGTCGTATACCAGGAAACCTCTGCTTCCTGGAGGCAAGTATATAGGAAACTGGAGCTGACCTTGAAAGCAGTAAAGCACGCAGACTTTTGTGCTATGTGGTCTGAAATTCCTGTTTTGGGTTTGTTTCTTTTTTGCTTGTCCCAAAGGTAGATGACTGAACAGCCTGTTCTGGGGTCACAGCATAAAGGAGATGTCAACCTGTGGTGTGCTAAAATGCCTCTGAATTTCATATTGTAGTAATGGACTTTAGGATACCAGACTGGTCAGCCTGTATCACAGAAGAGCCCAAGCGGTATATCCTGTGACTGTCCCCATGCTGGAATTACCCTTGTGGTAAAACATGTGTCATTGTTTCAGGTGCCAGAAATGGTGTGTCCTCTGACCTACCTGTGCATGTCATGAGTGTTTTGGTTTGTCATAGATCTGTTTCATGAAGGTAGGACACAGATTTTGGCAGCTATTTTCCTGGAGGAGTGACTAATGTGATGTAAGGAGTAGTATTTTTCAGAAGCATTTGGCACTAAGCTCTATGAAGTTGCTGGGATTGGAGTAAACTAGTGTTCTACGCTTCTTTTTTTATGACTTGCTACAAGATTTGTGTTGCTATTAAATCACAAAGCTTCTGCTTTCTTGTTCTTGTTTTTTGTTTATTTTTTAAACTGAGATAGACATTAAATTGCAAACACAAAAAAATCTTCTTTTGTACTTTTAATACTCTGCATTCCCTGTGGGTTCTCCCAGGAGCACAGCCCCCTGTTGCCAGTAAACAGAAGGTAATAGATATGCTTGATGTGGGGGTCAGGCACTTGTTGCATGATAAATGTGGATTTGGCTTGTGTGTTCTGGTGGGCTGAGGTCGAGTGCTTCCTGGTGTGAATGTTGATTGTCTTTTCATTGGTGAGATTATTATATGTTGACTGGAGAAACAGAAAATGAGTGTTTTTAAACTCAGTAAAGAGTTGGTGTCTTAGGCAGTGGGCGGTGTGGTGTGGGTGGTATAGGTGCCAGTTTACTGTGATAGCCCATTTTGTTTGTGTGTAGGTTGTGTTAAATATGCTTTCATCCCTGACGTGGGCGTAACTTTGCTTTTCTCTGTGAAGGATCCTGGCTTGTACAAAATGTTTTTTTGATTACCAGGAAAAATACTAGGTTTTCTTTTCATTGTAAGAATATACATGCATCTTAAGGGACTACTTTGAGAGGTGTAATTCTCAAGTGTCCTGACGCAGCACTTAGTATGGCTTTTTATTGGCCTCTAGGGAGGCTAAGAGAACAGTAACACCCAATCCCAATGGGGGGGGGGGATGCAAAGCTCAAGAGCAGCTTAGTTTCTTTTTTTAAATTTTCCTTTATTTAGTTGTTTGGGTTTTTTTGGTACAAAGACTGCCTCTGGGTTTGACGCAAGTACATGAAATTGAGATGATTCAGGCTTAAGCTTGAGTTCATAACCCTGCTCGTTATGCTTGGATGTTGCCTTGGCTTTAGGCTCTTGTTAGGTGCAACACGTGTTGCGATATTGAAGAATGGGAGGAGGAGCAACTGTAAACCCCTGTGGTTATGTTGTGTGAGTTAGACTGTTAGCCTTTTCCAGAGCATAGCACCTATTCTAAGAATGACATGGTATCATTTTTTTATCTGCCTGAAAATAATATTAATTACTTTCTCCTTGTGTACCAAGTGTTTATAACTCAGTGCTGAACACAGAGGATGAGGCAGAATCTGCCTGAAGGGGCAAGCCTCCAAAGACCCAATTCTCCTTCGCTGACTCCAGGAGGAGGAGCAAGCTCCAAGTAGGACACCAACAGTACAAGTCCAAACACTGTGCGTAGACTTGCTTTTCTGCCAGTCAACTTGCAGTGGGTTTTGGTGAAGTGTCCAACAGTGCAAATGCAGTGGCTCCAAGTAGCCATGAGGAAGGATTTGGGGAGAAAGGGGAAGAGTACTTTAGAGGGGGGTGCAATGTGTGGGGGAGAAGAACTTCAGAGATGGCAATGGGAAGAGATCTGTGAACATGCTGCTGTGTGGTACAATATAAAGAATGTATTTAGGGTTTGTTTACCCTGAATTCCTGCAGTTGTTAACTAAATTGGTGCAAATCCAAGTGTGGATTCAGGTCTGAGCAGAATGAGCTGTACATGATGTGTTGGCAAATGTGGGTGCTCAGTAAAAGGCTGTGGTTTCCTTCATATGTTACCGAAACCAATTTAGTTTATGTATCTTAAAAACAAACAAACTGGCCCGTATCTTTTTAGAACATTTTCTTCTGCTTAATGCTGATGTTGCAATCGATACCTGCAGTGCAAAAGTATAAGTGGCTTTAAAAGCCACTCTTGATCTGAGACATTCTTGCCTTCAGTGGTATGTGGTAGCTCAACCAAGGAGTGTAGAGTGTGTTGCTGCTGTGCTTAGCGTTCATCCAAAATAGTGAGCTTCATTTGCATAGACCTTTCTGATGTCTGGCTTATGGGATGACTTTTGTTCTCTTCTTGTGTAGGAGAATGGCTGAAGAAAAATGTCAAGTTGGAAAATATAACTTGAGTTTAAAGTAAAAGTCTTATTTGGAAAGATCTGGAGCATCTCCCTTACCAGGAAAGGCTGAGAGAATTAGGTCTGTTCAGCCTGGAGAAGAGAAGGCTGGGAGGAGATCTGATCCATACTTTCAAATACCTTAAGGGGGGATGTCAA